>NW_027184085.1:32763108-32963108 GCF_041296385.1 Aphelocoma coerulescens
CACCATTTCAAAATTCCAAGACTTCCGGAAACCAAACCCCACCTCTTTTAGGCCACACATCTGTATAATTTTCCTATGAGAGAGATGAATTTTTAAAGTTGCTTTGCACTGAAACTCATATTGCTGCTTTTGGAGTTTTGAAAAATGTTCCAATTATACAGCATCAAAAGACGCTTGTGACTGCCAGAGGAAGACTGAAAGTCAGTAGTCTATAATGTGAATTTTCTGGTTTGATTTTTTTTTCCTTGCCAAGACACCATTTTTCTGGCAAAACATCTGATCTGTTATTTCCTCACTTCTCCTGTGTTACAGCATTCTTGAATGTATGTTAATACAATTGAAATTTCAGCCTTTTTTCTTAGCAGATTCCTATTATTGTTTAAAAATTTCTAAATCTACTATTGCCAAGACTAATAGATTATATAACATCAGAATTTCATTTTGCACAGTAATTAATGCTTGAGATTAATCTTTCCCATACTGGAGAGCTATTGGAATTTCTTACCTACAGGCATGTTTTCAGTACTTTTGCAGTATATGTGGGTAATACTATTTGCCAACTACAATAACTAGGGCAATAAAAGTGAGAAATCTAGATGAGAGATCTTCATACCAACTTAAATACCTAGATGGAATTATTAAAACTTGCGGAGGTCAAGTTAAATTAAACAGAGAGGTGCAGGGATGTGCAATGCTGAATATACAAGGCTGTAACCACTGCAATTGTTAAATTAATTCTTGTGGTTGTTATGTAGTGGCCTACTGCTGTTTTTAGTGACAGTTTGTTTTGGATGGCTTACTGCAGATCTACAGTGGCTGCTGCTTTTGGAAAGACTGTCAAATATGTTTCATTCACAGTGTCTGCGTTATACAGATCTTCTATTAACATGTGCACAACTAAAAATTATATACAAATTCCAAAGTAGCATCAGTCTTTCCAAAATAGTTGTAAAGACATACTTCCTGCAGATATGGTGTGCTAAAGTCCTGGCAAACACCAATTTAGAATTTTCAGGACTTTAGAAATTACATTTATTTACAGTACTTGCATTTCATGTAAAACTCTCACACACATTCCATTGCTTTTAAGCACAAGGTGAAGCAGTATAGGGAATTCATCTGTTTTTTCTTAGCACACGTTAACCATATGAGTACATACAAAGAGTAATAACATGAATTAATAGTCCTAGTAATACTTTACAGCAAATTTTAGAAATTAGTGTGCTGCTTTGAAAACATAATTTTTAATGTAGAATCTCTGACAAACTAGGTGTAAATAATTTTGACCATCTTCAGATTTCATGAAAACAAGTTTTGGAACTACTCTAAGATTTTGCCATTTGATGCTAAGAGAAGTTTAGGTTTTATGTTTTAACTTTACATACTTTAACTCACCCACTTTGCAGGCATGTTACTGATACACTAAGCAATGCATTTTCTTCACTCAATCCAAGTGTGCTTCAACAAACACATACATGCAGATCAAAACCAGGTACTAAGTACAAAGATTAACCTTTGCAATGACGGGACACTGAGGACAGCAGGCATACAGGGAACAGATGAGACTGAAGAAAGCAGAGGATAGATTATCAGCAGATCAATGTCACTGAATTTGTTTTTGTTTGGATTTTATCCTTTTTACCAGCCATAGAAGTCATTCTAGCTCAAGTCCAAGAAAAATTCTAATTTGTTACAAGAAGATCCCACCTCCCACCCCTAGCAGTACAACCCTGGGATAGTCAGGACATTTCAGGAGATAACAGTGGCCAGGCCACAGGCTACACAATTTCAGAGATAGATTATCACATTTCTACCACTACAACTCCTAAAAATCAGGTATGTTATTCTGGTATAGAAGTTAGTAACTCATCACGCATCTATTTTGGAAATATATTTTAGAAACAATTTGGGGATTTCTAGTAAATTAATCCAGTAGAGACTGAGAAATTCCAGATGCAGAGCAGTGTCTAGGAACAAAAATGGAACAACACTGCTCTCCAAGTATTTGAGAGATGAGCTGTAGGAGTCACCTCAGAATGTCTGCATACAGTACACTAAAGGATTTTAACAGTTTAGAAACAGAAGTATTCATTTGAAACCTGCATTATGCTGAAACTATGACAAAGTTCAGACTCCTCCTCATTTTTAGTGTGAGCAGAATAAACAATAGTATCCTTTGACAAATGAAGGCATCGATTAAAACTGGAAAAAAAGGGCCAACTTGAGTGAAACTTATTGGTTTGCCTGGTTTTCTGTCTGGTCATTTGCTAGTAACTAAGAACACAGACTACATAGCAACTAAATGTTAATGGAGAGACATTAATACACACAGAGTCCTCATCAGGGCTGAATGGTGTTACAGAATTCATTCTCTTAACTAACAAGTAAGGTATAACCCAAGTGTGGTACTATCTCCTCCAAACTGATTACTGAAGATGACCACCATAACAGAGAGCAGTCATCATGTACATTCTCCCTTCTTCCCTGATCCTGAAGGAAACTGCTTGATATGGTAGAAATGAAAAAATAAAAAGTACTTGAAACAGAAAGAAACTGCAAACACTGAGTATTAAATAACTTGTGAATTATTGCAGCAGCATCAAAGGGACACAGACGTTCTCAGCCTTCACTCACTATTCCTGGTGCACTTTTTCTTTTGCAAGGTGCTTTGAGATCTGAGTAGACAAGTACTTTTAATAAAACACATCCATTTTGCTGACAATTTTTCATGAAGTGTGGGTATTGACTCCTATGCTCCAACCAAAATAACAGTTTGTATAAACTTAGCACTTAATGAATTTACATGGAAGTTTCTAGACAATTGGATACTTCTCACTTCCCTAGTCTGCTCTTCAGGGTCTTACTACATGCAATCTGTTACTTTATGCTGTTAATCTGCTTTCTGTACTTCGTTCCAGGAATTACTCCTGTTTGTGACATGCCATGTGCACATGCAGAAATTGTATTTGTCTAATTACAAGGTATCCTTTGGGTAAGAAGCAGTGCAGAATATAATAGGTTATTAATAATTATAGAAAATAGTACTTTTTGAGGAGAAATCTATACTTGAATACTTGCTTAACTGTCTTTGGCGTGTAGAAGTTAGGAGGGAGGATGTATGTCCAGTGGTTAGGAAAAGCAGCTGAGTATGAAGATGTACACTTAGTCCTCAAACAACAAATGATATGTTATAGGATACTAGACAAATAAATTCAATTTTATTTTTAAAAAAAATTAAATTTCATTTTGTTTTTCCATTCTGTTTGTTTATTCACGTGTAAAACTCAAGTAACAATGTGTAACTATGCACAGACATGCTGCAAGGCTGCCTTAGCTGATGAAAAAGATGCTATAGATAAGCCAAGTATTTGCTATTTTTTAAATGCCTGTACATAAGGAAATTGAAGTTAAGCAATTCTCAGTTCACGCCCTCTTAGACACCTTATAGATTTTATTTTTCTTTTTTTTAAGAAAACAAAGCAAAATTTATAAAAGCATCATCATTTCTTCCTTGACATTTTGCTTACTTACCAGGCCACTTCTGCAAAACGCATGGGTGCATATCCTTAGCACAGCAACCTGTACTCATAAAATGACATTTGGCACTGCATCTGGGACACTGTAACCTCCATGGACTAAAAAGGATTTGGTTTGTGTCGTCCCTTCTGATTATGCAATGTATGCTAGGAACAAGAATGTGTGGTGACACGGATCGATGGAGACTGCACACTGTGTTTTCTGGTCCCACTTGTTTCTACTCTTCATTTCTTGTTTCATATACTACCTCTAACAGTCCTCCTACAGGAGGGCAGGACTCACGCATTTTATATATCATACTGTCCTAATAAAAAGACCTTTTATGGAAAAAAGGATTTAGAAGTAGACATGAAACTTCTTTCTCTGATAGTGTAAGTAACTCAAGTTTTCTAATAATTGAATGTAAACATCAACAAACACAACTTATGCCTAAGAAACTACAGGCATGAGAAGAAAGACATTAATTTAATAATGAATTCACATAATTTGTCTTCCATTTGTCCTTCTCTGTCCCCGCCACGGAAACAGAATAAACGAAATGCCAGGCAAGGATGATGACAACACTTCAGTCAAACGACAAACAAAGCACTTTGTAAAGAATATTGCCTACTAAAATATTTCCAACATGAAATTTAACAATCTGTCAAGCACCACACCCAGAAGAAAGTTGCGGGTCATGCAGCATCATATAATTTGTATTCCTACAGTGAATTACCAATGTAAACCACATATGTCCCTAGGGACATACTAGTGCCTTCTCACTGCATATTAACTTGAAGTCCTAAGGCATTCAGAAGGATGATGCTGTTCAGAATATAGTTAGGACTCAAAACCAAAATGCATCATGTGTCAGCTGCACGTGACTTCCCTCTCATATTCATGTAACATATATGATACATATACAAATAAAGGCACATATAACTATCTTGAAAGAAAAATGAGGGTCAAATACTTCAAGAAAAATTATTCATTGAATCCTGATTTCAATGGCTTCAGTTACTAACTCCCATTGATTTCAGTAGAGTGACTTCAATAAGAATGTCAAAACTTTTGTGCTGCCTTGCACATTCAAAAAAACTTTTAAAATTTTGTGCTATGAATAAATACTAAATGTAGATGGATTAAGCAGTAAGGAAAGGGAAAGTAAAAATAAATTCACTACATGTACCAAATCCCTTACAAATTCATGTAATTCCATATTTTTTCTTGCTTTCACACTACCATATGAAGAGCTACACTAAGAGACTCTCTCAGAGGAAAAGAAAGCAATTTAAAGTTGGATATTCTTTGAGAGGGCCTCTGAAGTCAGAGCTCATCTTCCTACCACTTTTCCCTTGGAATATCAGAAAGAATCCTGGATTTCTGAGGCTGACAAACTCAGAAATGCTAGCATAACAGAAGGCATATATTGCCTTATCATAGTAGCACTTGAAGTGTGCAAAGAGAAACTGTTTTTGTAAGCTAAGAAACATTCATTTTGTCTTGAAAAAGGTCGTGATGTCAACTGTTAGTATTGATCAAGTTACTATAAGTCATCTCAGGTTACATCTGCTCTCCTAGAAGGAAACATGGCCGACCCTTGCTGGCCATCCTACACTCACATCAGCCCGATTACAAGGAAGCAGAATCATCCCATAAAACTGTACAGACAGCTTAAATATACATCTCAAAAAAAACAGTTACAACTAATTAATCTTTAAAAGACCTACCTGTAAAAAGCATCTGCCAGCAAACATGCATGAAATATGTAGTTGAATAAAGACGACAATTCCCAAGAACTCATGATATTGTAATGCTTCTGCAATGGTTAGTTAGTGGAGCTAAAGATAGCACTTCTTTAAATCTCAGGATGAGATATAATCAGCACAGTCAAACATGAGTGGTTGACCCAAAGCTGAAAACAATTAACACAGATATGTCTGAAGTCAAAGAATGGAAGGGGGAAGGAGGAGGTGGACAAATATTAGGGCCTTGATCTCCCATCACTTTAGTTATATTATAAACTACCAGAAGAGTAGTAGTCATTAAAAAGTATCCAGCAACATGCCAGACCCACTGGGAAATAGTGCACATGACTAAAAGTCAGATCCTAATCAGTCAAGTAATTGTGGTATTGAAAAAAAAAAAAAGAAAAAGCACACACGGATGCACAATGGAAATTGCTGTAGATGTACTTAAGATGATTTTAGGTCAAAACTTTATATAAATAAAAAACAGTCCAGATAATACGGAAACTAAGACATGAGAGAGGTACCATCTTCACAATAGTTCACACAGTAGTTCACATGGTTCATGTGGCTACTTCTGCTACTCTTTTTCTTTTTCTGTTGCCAAAAATATCTCTGAGGATGAGCAAGTGGCATATAAAGCCTGGAAGCCACATGGTTTTCATAGTATGATGTGGAAGGATGTGAGGTTTGTGTGTAAAATCTGTGAAAGTTCACTCTAAAACAGTGTAGGAACAAAGGCAGGGTGCTGAAGTCAGAACACTGTCAGCCAAGCTGGAGCCAGAAGGATCAATCATGTTGTTTCTTGCCTCACCTTGGGGAGCATTGTTAGTAAAAGATGAGTCAGGGAAGCTGTACTTAAATCTCTTTCCCCACAAGATCAGGAACATAAGAATACTGGAGCAGAAGTACTGGCACTTCTTGTTGACATCTGAAGGGAAGAAGCAGACCTCAGGCTATCTTATGTCCTGGAAAGCAACACATAGGACATCATCCTTCTTTTCCCATTTGTGATCTGCTGCCTCTTAAAATAGGTAAATCCATTTGGCAGCTAGTTACAGTCTCCAGACAGATAAGAGTTACTTAAACATTCTTGGGAGAAACCTGTCTTGTAGACCACATCTCCCCACCAAAAGGAGTGGATCTCAGTGATTAATATACAAGCATGGAGGTCATGTTTTCTGTCATCCGTTCATTATGACCTTACTGCGTAAGCTGTAGTCTCAGTGTCTCCCTGATCTGACCTGAAATATAAATTAAGGCACTGGTTCTGTGATATCCAGTAAAAAAGCAACTGTAATAGAGATCAAACTTTTCCAATGTGGAAAACAATGATGACAGAAAAGAAAACTGCCTATTTTTTGCCTTCTATTTATTGAGAGAATCATCATGCTGCATGATAGTCACCAACATGTCCATCAAATGGGCACTCAGGATTATAGAGTGTTCAAATGACATGTGCATTTAATGAATGTGCAGCGTTGTATTAGATTGCGTGTAAGTGCAGGATGTCCTACAGCCAAATATGGCCACATTCCATTTCAAGAGAATAGTGGTAATCTGAGTCACCTTGTTAGCTTTGTCAGAGCTAATAAAATCAACAGTACAACTTTTGGCAAGAGAGAATTCTAGTGCAGTTTTCAGTAAGTTGCACCATCTGTTTTATGAGCCAGTCTTACAGACGTGGCCTGAAGACAATTCACTTTTTTTTAATGCCTTCAGGACCTTCATGATGAAGTCCAGTAGGAAGTGATTACAGAAGTGGCAGAGGTCTACCAAAAAGAACATGCATAGCAGAAAGAACCTTGCAGGTTAAAATAAAAACCTTGCTGGAGCAACAACAGTGTCATCTGCCTGAACTTTAATTATGAACTTCAGCCCTCTTAGGTCCAGGACTGAGGCTCTCCTACTTTTTTCTGTTTCTTGGAAATAGCTTCTGTGAAACAATTTTCCTCCAAAAAAAACCTGTTTAGGTACTCACGTAATTCTCCTAACAATTCACTTCAGAATCCTTTTTTTGGTGAGTCTCTGAGAATGATTAAAAGGGATGTTTGGTGGAAGACAGTGAAAAGTGTGAGGTACTGTATCACACTCCTATACACTGATTAAGAAGGTCTGAAGAATATCTGACAGCACAGTCACAAAGAGATGACAAGAAAGAAAAGAGAAAATAGGACAAGGAATTGTTTGCTGGAAAACAGTCCAGAGGCTCAATTGTGTAATTTCATGAAAAATCATTCTGATGAGCAGTGCCTTTTTCTGAGGATATCGTACTGTGTATAATCTGCTTGAGAAACAAAAGAAAGCTGACAAAATGAGCTTGGATGGAACGAGAAACTAATTTTTTGACAGCTGAATGGCAGATTCTAGAAGAATGTAAGGTATGTCAGGAAAAGCTGACTAAGCACAAAAACTTCACCCTCAGAAATTATATCTGATGCTAAGGACTCTAAGGACCAAGCACTGGATATTCTGTATGATATAAATTGATTTTTGTTGAGATTACTTCTTGTCTTGTCCAAATCTGAGGCCAAAGACCTTTGCAATTCCTCCAGACTCTCTGGATGAAATGGACAACTGGTTATTTTTCTCAGAAGTTATTGGTTGAGGTGAGTTCTCAGAGTCCTTTCACACTGTGCACCTTCATTTTTCCGCAAGTGAGCAGTACCGGACACGACAATCAATGCTAGATGAGCCCTTTCAGTGAAGAGAAATCATTATGACAAGAAGGAGAGTCCTGGAGATGGGACACCTCAGAGAAAATAAACAGGAATTCTGAAGAAGAAAAAGCAAGATAACACCTAAAAACGCCAAAAAATGCTGATTTAGTTATAAGAGCACAACAACTTTTTTTGCTCAGCCGCATGGAATTGGATAAAAACAAGGTGTGAGATGTACTGGCCTCTACAGAAGCAGTCAGTCACAGCATGCATGCACGCATTACAGGTACTCCTGAATCAGAGAACATTCTACAGCCCTACACAGCAGGATATTTACACTGA
This sequence comes from Aphelocoma coerulescens, assembly GCF_041296385.1. Classification (NCBI taxonomy): domain Eukaryota; kingdom Metazoa; phylum Chordata; class Aves; order Passeriformes; family Corvidae; genus Aphelocoma; species Aphelocoma coerulescens. Next base: position 32,771,375 of record NW_027184085.1, read on the forward strand.
ACCACAATCTGAATGTGTATATATATATATATATATATATATATATAAATACCAGAGAGAAAATTACAAACATGCATCACAGCTTATTTATACAGAAAGACCAATTATCCCTCAGAGTTCCTATGAATACTACTACTCAACTTTTGTCCTGTGTTGGTGAAAGGACCATAAACAAACCTGACATACCTGACAGTCAGTTACATTACTATCTCCACAGGCTCATCAGTCTTGGTTTTGTTCTTTGAGTTTTCATGAATAAAGACTGCCGGAATTGGATGGCCAACCCCTTTCACAGAATGACACAAAGCAGGGCTTGGGTAATAACTGGAAGCCTGTTTTCATTTTGACTTCAGAGGTTTCAAAGTTGTCTCTCCAGAGGAAAAAGATCAGATAACTGAGTACTGTGATGCACAGCTCCCTACCCATAAATATCTTATTAGTACAATAAAGGGAAGCAGGCCTCTTAAATCCATGATGGGGATATTAGTATATTAACACAGGGTGCACAGCACAGAGAAATGTGCATTAACATACATGTGTTAATCTAATCTATCTAACCTAATCTCTCTAATTTCTATCAGTACATTTAGGTAACTTCTGTGAGCAGCTGAGCAGTCCTACATTTTCCAATACTTAGCTGAGAGTCTGGTAAGAAGCTGAATGTATTATAAACAAAAGTCAAAGAATGAGAGGCTGGCACAATATAAACCACAGAAAACAAGCTGGCTGAAAGTTGTCATTACACCTATGCCATTGCTGAGTTAATAGGCAGTAAAAAGTAAAGGAGTAGCAAATCTATATCTTAGAATTTTTTTTAAATGGTGACAATGTAGGTAATGTCTGCATGTTATACATCAAGGTGTTTAAGGGTGCAAGGGGAATAGAGGTGGGATACAAACAACTTGCTTCTATCTACATTAGTCAACTAACTCCATTAATATACTTAAGTTCCCTACAAAGCCCAGCGTGTACCATGTACGCAGGTAGCTGGCAGCCATTGCTTATATTCTGATATTCATTGGGCTCTCGATCTGACTCTGTGAAACACTAGTCATTCAACAACACTTGTAAATTATATTTGTAAGCCATAACTTCCTCAGAAATCATAATGTAATACAGGCAATATCCTTTCAATTATCTAAATCCTAAGCTAGATAAGTGAGACTGAAAATGTAACAAATAGTAATTTGATTTGGCATTTAAGCACATATTGAAAGACTTCAAGATACATTAATGGTTGGTTGTAGCTCTGCTGCACACCCCCTAGCTACAAGAGAACATCTCAATCAGGTAGACACTGTGAAACTACTCCTTCTCCCACAGCTGAAGACAGAACAGAAGAGGATTGCTCCTCAGCCAGTCAGCATTACAAGTTCCCAAGTCCATATAGCTGTTGACATGTGACAGCTTCTAGTTCCTGTTCCAAGTCCTTCTCCATCAGTTTGGTGCTCCCATGATTCCATTTCCCTTAATGGCACTGGTACACAACAGGAAATAACTCCATCTTCAACAGAGCTATGTAGATGTGTCTGAGGGACAGACATGGCATAGCATCCATGAATTTATATGCAAATCTCAGCCCCCAAAGCCCGCTTCTTAAGACTTTGACAGCTTTTTTTCTTGTTCAATTGGAATATTTATTTATTTACATGTAATTAAAAAAACAAACAAACAAAAAAAACAACAAACCAACAAAAACCTTCCCAAAAACTTTAGATTAATACTTCTTTTGCCTTTAATTACTTGACAAACAGTAGCATAACTGCATAAATTTTGCCTAAGGTGAAAGTTGGAGGTGAGCCTAATCACTAGCTGGAGACATTGTTCTGGCTAACATAGGCAGAACATATTTGTACTGTATGTCTGAACAATAGTTAGGCACTACAGTTGAGGATTGCTTTTAGCAGTTGTCGATTTTGATTAACTCTTTTCTAGATTATCTAAGAACAAAATTTTTATGTTTTACATTATTTAATTTGCATTAAAGTATAAAGGCAGAGGCAGTGAGTGAACTCTGAGCTCAGCAGAGTGTAAATATATCACAGAGACATGATTAGCCTTCAGAGAAAGTATATGCAACTTTCTGAAATGCAGACCAGCACCTTCTCCTTACTCACTGTACAGTTTATACAACAGCCTTGATTTTATTTCCAGAATAAGACACAAGTCTTCCTATTTGTCTGTCTTGAAGTAAGGAGTGAAAAGCAAAGCCATGAAAGCATACAAAGCTATTGAAGTCGAAGAAAATAAGTAGAGAGAACATAAATGTGTCTAGAACATATATTAAAAAGATACTATTGCAACTGGATGTCATTTGAGAAAATGGATTAAAGGTTATTTTGGTCAGCATTCATTGAAAGACAAATGAATTCTACCATAAAAGGGAATTATATTTTCTCAAAATTAGATATGGTTCTTAAAATCCTCAAGGTATTTCATCCTATTGTTTTGTCGTTTTAGTGTGTAAGTAAAAATTTCTCACATTATAACACTGTGTAGTTGCGATGTACTTAATTTCAAGAGATCACCATAGTGATTTTGCTAGGACGAAAAATTTTCACCACCATTGTGACTCCCCAACATCATGCAACATCCAGCGTGATAAACCCTGACCTGTTTCCACCAGTGTCTGTTTATATATGCCTTTAAATTCAGACAAACTTGATGCCCAATTTTGAACTACCCCTCAATCCTCAAGAGCATCACTGGACAGGATATCTGCTGGTATGTTTAGAGGTAGTCTTTTCAGATTTTTTTATAAATTACAGAGGAATTTTTCCTCAGGTAAGAGTTTTCTCATTAATTTTCCTTCTAAAGTATACATTTTAGTACTTCTGAAAAAAGCAATTTGTGTATTTCCTCATTGTTCTGAAAAAAGCCTAAATTAAACACACAGTAACAACCAAATCTGCAGAAGTACAGAGCTAGAACCCAGATTTAAATCTGAATTTTCCAGTGGTTACTTCATCTAAAGTACAGCACACTGAGCCAATTTAACACATGATGATTCTGCAGACTAGGCCCATCATATCAAAATCAATGCACAGGAGACTGATAGAAATGAAGGCTCCTATTGGTATATATAAACAAAAATGACAGAGGTCTTTCCCCTTTACATCAAATAGCATTTCAAGAAGGAGAAAAAAAACCAGAGGAAACATAAAAGAATTATGCTTACTAGTGAAGAACATGTCCACTGCTTCCAACACTAAAGTAAACATTAAACATTTTTCTTCTACCAAAAAAGTGTGTTTAACACTGCCAAAGTCAGCTTAGGAGTCTGTACTGAGGCACTCCAGTTGGAACTCACAGTGAGAGAGACATGTTTTTCACAAATGCAAATTTCCCACAATCAGTCCAGCCTGCTCCTCCAAACCTGCAATTTACAGTTCAATTAGCATTTTTTAAAACCATTTGTAAAAGGTAAAAGGTGAAGATTTTCTCTTAGTATTAGAGAACAGGTATTTTCTTTCTCCCATCCTTTCTTTAACATTGTTACATAGGAAATAAATGATTAACAACTAACAAATGCAAATAAAATATAAATATAATATCAAATATTGGCAAACTTGCAGCAGCATACCCATAACCCATATATGCAGCAATGACCTTCTAAAATTACTTAAATTCAAATCCTTAAAAAAGCAATCCATTAAGAACTTCACAAGAAAAGTGCCCAAGGCTAGTTTAGAGGCTGATTGATGTAACTGAAACACTGTACAAAAATAGAGGTTAAAAAATATGTAATAAAAATCTTATGCTTGATAAAAAATGTAATACTGTGACATGTAACTTGCAGATAAAATATGGTATTCCATTGTATTTTCATGCTGATCTCTGCTGTTATGTTTTTACTGATCTAACAGGAATATGAACTCTGTATACTCCATTTCAGGTAAAACATTTTAGAAGCCCAGAGTATTCAGCAAGAAACTTTATAAGCAAGAACTTTTCAATTCTGTAATGTCTTAATATTCATATTTCTGTTCCCAGTTTTATACGCTTTACGGCAATTTTTTGACAAAGAAATACAAAGCACAACTATGGGGACCAATAAAGAATACCGTCGTACACAGTAGGTGGAACTAAATCTGGGAACATGCAGAAGCTAGGGAGGTGAGAGAGGTGAGAAGCTGGATGAAGATTTTAGGCCCTGGGTGGCCTGAAGGTGAAAGATACGCACTTAAGCGCCCAACTGAAGGGGTGGGGCAGGGGGGCGGAGGTGAAGCCTACTTTTGTGCACACACACATGTGGAAGGAAGCAGAACAGTGAGCAGCGTACAGCCCTGATCTTCCCTTGATTTTCTAGGACTTTCTTCTGGAAATCTGGTGAACAAAAGAACACAAGAATCAAACCTCTGTCTCCTTAGGTTTTACTGAGCACTCTCCACACTGGCAAGCAACTGTATACAGTGCTTTCAAAGGCATATTGCTGTGTAGGAGTGATGACTGAGTGCCCTCCAGGCACCTCAAATGCAATGCTGTCACTTCTAGTCACTACTCAGCAGGGCTAATGCCATACCTGTTATGACAAGAATCAGCCACTTAAAGGCACCACACCTCTGCCCCCACAACACATACTTGGAAGAATGTATGAGCCGTGCAATAATGTTTTAGGTGTTGCCAAGGAGAAGCAATCTTTCCTATAAACACTGTAGAGGGGAGAAGCAAGAAATTTAATAAACTCAAAGGAAGACTTCTTAGTCAGAGTCCAAATAATTGCTATGATTTTGTAGTAGTTCCTCTTGTGCATGGTCAGAGAAAGTAAAAGATTAAGATGCCATTTGACGAGGCTAAACAGGGTTTTAGTTGTCAGCCTAAACCTGCCATCTGGTGTCAAGATACAGCAGATCACACCCCAGATGTGATCCTTCAAACAAATGGCATTTCTACCCCCTTCCTCTCTTTCTGCAGAGCAAGCAGAGAAGAGGATCTATCAAAGATGCAAATTAGCAGAAGTTATTTTCTTAGTAGAGCAACTGTTAATAAGAACAATCACATCAAGAGGTAAAATTTCACATACATGCAGAAAAAAATCAGTTACTGCTCACAATCTCCATCTGTCAGTATTCAGTGCCATGGAAATATGTCTGCGGTTGAGGAAGAAGGTATGAATTTCTTGCTAGCAAAATATGCAGGTTGGCCCACCTCAGCCATTTGAAAATCTCCTGAAAACTGAGTATTCATTTCAGGGCAGTGTAAGTTTTGAAATCTTTGTCTTATTTCTTTACTTCTTTCTGTCGCAATATCTCATTCCACAATTGGGGTGGAGAAGGGTTATGCAGCGCTATCATTTGCACCTCATTAGTCTTGGGCTGGAGCTTTGAGAAAGCTGATACTCCCTCTAAATTTTTACAGATGCTTCTAGTTTACCAGTTCATGACTGCACTACTAGGAAAGACTTCCTGCCACTAAACTGCTTGCTGGCATGTAAGCTGAATTTCAAAATCCCTGAAAAAAGTAAAGCCCTGTGCGGCTCACTTGCCCTATTCTTGAGGGGAAAAAAAAGTATCCTGAAAAAACACAGTAACAGTCTTCACTCCTAACCTGTGAGAGTAAAGGTCTTGGAAACACTTCCTTAAAATTGCAGCACATCTTGATTTTGAAACTCCCCACAAAAATGTTCATTAACAGGAAGGTATTTGTGGAGGTGTTTGTGGTGTAAATTAGTACTATGACACATTAAATAAGTAGGGAGAATAATTCATCAACAAATAGCTTTTTTTTTTTTGCAAAATCTAGATATTTGTCTTAATTTCCTACATGTCACATGCATAATCTTTCACTTGGTATTAGATTTATACAGGAGTCTTCCTTCTCCACAATGTTATGCCCTATACCCCCTTCCCAAAAGGGTAAGAACTCTTTAGGTGGTGTGTTGTTTTGTTTTGTTTTGCTTATAAATCCCTTTTTATTTTGCTTTGTTTATAATAGTTCTGGAGAGTTTTCTGAAGTTCAGAGCAGGTGACACTGGTCTGTTCTTAATCTTTAGTGCTTTAGTAAAGTTAAGGCTAATGACGAGGGACACAAATCCCCTGATGGAACTGAATGCATTCCAAGCTCCCCGACCCACTCAAAGCAGTAATCCCCTGCAGCTGGAACTTACTTACCACCATGCACAGCTAATACATTTTTTAAAAGCTAGTCACTAGTGACAAATGTAAACTGGACTGAACAACTCTCATCTCCAATCCCCAATCTTCTCTCATAACCCTGAGACTTGCTATTTCAATGATGGATATGATCTGCCTTTTAAAGCTACCAAACTGAAGTTGTATAGCTCCACTCTAAGTGACTAGAAGGTTTTAAAAGCATCTTCAGCTGTCAGACTTGAACAAAAACAAAAAAGGTCATTCTTTACACAAACATTTCACAACTGGGAAAACCATCTTGGTTGGCTTTATCACTACCATTCTGAATCCACTATTTATTTAGATGTTACATGCAAGCCATCTGTACAACACAATTACACTATCTGCTTGATGCTATTAAGCTGCTTGCTTCTTTCTGTTGTCTTAATAAAACTCCTGCTATATGGGAATGAAATCCAAGACCAGGGTTCAGTTCTGCTGGTGGTATTCTGATGCTAGTAAAAGAGCAGTCTGAAGTTACAGCCTCATAGTACAAATTCTGTGTACTATGGCATACTTCCATGCAGATTCCCTTGGTTAACTGACTGCAGAGAGCTACTCAAATTTACATGTGGGAAAATTATAACAGAACCAATTTTTCTAGATATTCCTAGGATGGGGAGGGGAGGACTGTTCCCAAGTAACCATCCTCTTCTCACCAACTTCCATAGAATTCTACAACTGAACAACCCCACATTAAAAGTATGTTCCAAAGAAAGCAGTGAAATGAAGAGGGAGAGCTGAAGTCTGAATTAGAAGAAAAAGATTAGATCACTTGGAGGAAAGGAAAAAAAAATTTCCAGTGATGACATAATTATAACAAAATATCCCTGACAGGAATGAAAATAGAAAGGGCTTGATGGTAGTTTAATTGCTTGATATAGCTTTTTTTTTAAAAAATAAGGTGGTATAGCACCTTATATCTGTTTGTTAAATTTCCCAGGTAACTACCATTAATTACCATGATTAAAGTGGTATTACCAATAGGACTTGGAAATAGCTACCAAAACACTGACTACAATACCTAAATTTCATTAGATTTAATTACTGCAAAGTTACATCTGGTGAGGGAAACATAATTGTATAACTACCCTCAGCATTCTAACTGCAGTTCAGCCTCTGCATATTACATACTTAAGTATCTAATTTAGGTCCTAAAATTCACTCCAGTTAATAATGTGTAACTAGCAGAAACATAAAGAGACAGTGACAAACAGATCTCTATGAATTAAAATCAGGTCTAATTATGTGACCTTTCTGTGTCCCTTAGAGCCCTCCTGAGGGCAGGTATTTCAAGCAGCCTTGGTGACCAGTCTCAACAGTAACCATGTAAATGGAATGTGTAAGATGGGGAAAAACCAACTCCAGTTCTAATTAAGAAAGCATGTGCTTTATAACCTAAATTTTGTTATATTTTCTTCAATCTCCTTCTGAATGTCACTGTCATATTTCTCTAATTTAAAAGCAATCAGACAGCTTCCAAATAATTAAACAAAAACCTTTCTCTAATTTTTACTTTGAATACAGCACCATGGGATTTCAACATAGTGCATGCAATTATAAATGCACACACTTTTCTTTGAATGTTACTCTCAGAAATTAATCCAACACCAACACAAGGCTAAGAAATAGACTGGACTCTCAATATGCTAATGATGGGTAAAAGGGGCTTTATAGCAAGAATGTCCCCACTGCCATGGGCAGTGTTTTTTGTTAATATTGCTAATATTCAAAAGGTTTAACAGTACCAAATATTTTTAAGGACTTTCTCAATTTATGGTAATATGTACATATTTATAACTCCTGTCATGATCTTGGATAACTTATTGTAACTTGCACATTGTCTTCAGTACTACAGTATTTACTAATAAAAAATTAAACCTGGCACAAATAAATTTCATCATAATAGAATTCAACTAAGGCAACAATATTCTGCAAGTACAAAAAAAAAAAAGCAGTTCATATCACATTAGAAAACTGAGATCAAAGTAAACTTGGAACTTTATTAACAAAATATAATTTAAAAATAGCAGCCACTGTTCTCTTTTTATCCACAGCAAAAGTGCTAACGTAAACAAAATAGAAAGTGTAACAAGTAGACAAATGTACGAAACATTCTAAGAAAGCTGAAATGTAAGATTTTGTAGAACTCACAACTAATATAAACAAAGAGGTGTAATAATATAAACAAAGAGGTGTAAAAAACAGGGATGGCTCTGAAGAGTTCATGTACTAGACCAGTGTTAGCTGAAAAGAAAACCCTCAAAGCTATGACTTTACTAATAATCTTCTATAAGTTTCTGAGTTCATTCAAACACTAAGAAGCAGATTTACAGACAGTCACGGAGCACAAAATGGAAATTCCTAGCCCTGTATGAAACCCCACACCGCCATTGGCAGACCTTGCGTGAAATGAGCACTGTCTCTTTAAGCTCCAGGACCTGCTACACTTAAGCAGTCTGCAGCCAAGGAAAAGTTCTGAAGTTAAACTCTCAGGAGCAAACATTTTCTACTTGTGAAGTAAACTCTGTTGAAAGACAGCAGACTATGGTCCCACCAGTAAAAACAGAAAAGTTTTCAGCCAGTGACAGCTCTGCCTACAGACGAGAGAAAAAAAAAAAACTGTCACAGACTCACTTTATTAAACCATATGCTCATTGCCCTGTGAAGAAAGCAGGGTCACTAATTAGTTCATTCTGTGAAAGAAGCCCCTCCTGATCCCGTTGACTTTTGTCCCCCTGGTTAGCTCAAGCTATTTCTGTCATGCAACTTGAAAATCACTGGAGGGAAGAAGATCGCCATAACAACCGCTGAAATGATCTTGTGGAATGTGTCTAGTGGCACTGGAATAACCTGAATATGTGCTCCAGATGTGTCGGCTGTCACGGAAAAAGTAAACACATCTGATGGACAACGTATGACTGGATGGCCTCACAGTTGACTCCAGAGAGTTGGGATGGAGGGGAGGGAAAGGAAAGGAGGCAGGGAAATGGAGTCAAGGGCCAGGCAAGAGTCACCCTGTGGACCTGTGCAGCCTGGCAGGCTGAGAGGGGCGAGGACTGGGCTTGATTGTTCCATTTCTGTCCCTCCTCTGAGTGGCCTCTGTGGGACTGCTGCAGCCTCTGTGCATTTCTGTCTGGCACAGACTTGTGAGCTTTTGGGAGCAAACTGAAATATGAACTTCTAGGGGGAGGGGGAGAGGAAGAGGGGTTTCATGATGCTTGCTTCCTAAAGCTGGTGTGTCAATAGATGGTTTTCTTTTTTTTAAGGCATTCTGCTTCTACATTCCCAGTCCCTTCTCGGAGAAATAACTTGGCCTGTCGCCTTCATTATACTATAAAGCAACACATTTTTCATGTTGCTGTAAAAAGCAAGCCTGAAGTTATACTTTCAAAACAGGTTTAAGTTGTCCCCTGAACACAGATAGGCCCCCACTTTATTCACCTTTCTCAACGTTGCTTTTAGTAAGTAATAAATAATACCTATTTACAGTTATCAACAGCATGTGTCTGTATTTCTAAGACAAATAAAGGTAAGGAAATAATCTTGGTTATGCTTAGCTTGGTTTTCCTTCCTACCTGAGAAAAAGGAAAAAAAAAAGAAAATATTAAGAAAAAAAAAGATGGTGCAGCTGATCAACAGTTAAGAATATATATGTAAAGGCAGTTTTCACTATTTGAACTTTATGATCCCAACCTAAAAGGCTGTAACTATCATGAACATACACAAAATCTGCAAGGAAAAACATGCACCTGTATGAGGCACTTAGGAAGATACCATAGAGTGTAAAATTGTCTGCCTGGGTCAATGAAACTGTGGCATCAGGATACCAGTACAACATAGTACTAAACCAGTGTTTTGCCATAATTTCAGAGGCAGGAGTAATCTATAGGCAAAATATCAAGAAAACTTTTCTTGAATTTATTCTGTACAGTCAAGATTGGCTCAGCCCAAGACTTCAGACAGGAACACACACAACCTCTGCCTTTGGAAGAAGTACTCTATGTTCAGGCACTCTGGGGCTGGATAAAGAAAACTTACATCTGGGGCCAATTCCTGTTAAACTCAAGCGAAATTAACATGTCATAGGAATTCCTACATACATTCCATTAAAAAAAGAGAGAGAAAATAGATTTAAAATTTTTTTTTTAAAGTCATATGTTAAAAATGTTACTAACTCCAAAATACAGTGATAAAATAAATCCATATGGTCTTTTAAAAAATAGCTATTTTTTGTTTGCTGAAACATTTAAAAATAAAAATTTAAGTACTGCAAGTCATTAATTTTATAATCACGCCTCAATAATGAATTTACAAAACTAGTGTATATTGCCTGCTTCCTGGAAGACAAAACTAAGTGTCAATTCTCTCTTCCAAAAAAACACATTCCAGAAATATTATTACAAAAGTATAGGAAACAGAATATAGTTGATTAGAGATAATTGCATTTACAAACGGCCTAACTTCAAACAATTCCCAGCGCTTGTTTGGTTAAAAACAAAGTTTTCAAAACTCATCATTTTAATTAAATCTTGAGAAAAGGTCTCATGGTGATCCAAGATGGCTGACATGAAGAGGTTCCAAAAGTTTTGTCATTGCCTCTTTTTGAGTGAGATATCAGCAAATTTAGGACAAAGAAACATTACCAGCTAACAGTAATGAAAGTCCTGGTGGACTAGCCTTGATCAGCAGCAAATTAGTAAATCTTCAGCAGGGTTCCCTCTTTCCATATTTAGGCATAGTTTAACAATATTACCCAGACAACTACAGAACTAATCACTTGGAAAGACATATGGCAAGAAGACAAAGTTGCATCACTGCTGATCTCGCCACATAATCTTCCACATAAGGGGACCTCATTGGGAAATGACTGCAGACAGCCAAAAATGTGCCTTTCACAGGAAACTCTTTGCCTTTCAAGCAAATACAGCAAAACATAACATTGCCAAACAGCAAGCCAAACAACGTAAAAGAACACAGTCTTCTATTAGTTAATGACTATCTGAGAAAAAAAACATAACTCAAACAGAATAAAAATTTTTAAAGTCTGTCTTATGACTTTTTTGGCCTCTAATTTCGTCTAATATTGTCTAATGTTAAATTAGAATTATGGTAACAAAACCTTAAGGCCCTAGATACCATGCAGCCCTAATGGGACAGACTCCCACATTCTGTAAGATAGAAAGGAATCACATAATTTTTTAAAATAATCTGGAGTACTGGATACTAAGCATGGAATTTTCTTCATTTAGTCTATGTTCACTGCAACAGTTAAAATAATCTTAGTTACACCGAACAGTTCTTTTGTTTATAATCAGAGAACTCTTATGCTTGGTAGGAATGGGACTATGCTTACACCTGGAGTGTCTACTCCAGTGAATGACTGAACCAAGTCCTAAGTGAGGACATGTACTGCTGAAAACCATACCTCCACAAATCTTGGTGCTTACATACATGCCTGACTGCATACATATTCCAATATAATAATGGCTATACAACAAGGACATACACAATTTTTCGGAACAAATTTAGAGTCTCTCCATGTTAATTGGTGTGGGCAGCCAATCTGTAAGTCACAGAAGTGAATGAATGACTCAGAAGTTAAGCAAAAAAATACCCAACTCATATACACCACCACCACAAAAGAGTAATAGTTCATACATTCTCAATCTTAAAAGTAAGCATAATGCAAAAGTAAAAAACTGAAAAATACTTATCTCATATTGCCTTACTCAGCTGTGCTGATGTAGCTGTGAATGTGTTGGCAATGGACAGGTTACAGGGCCAGCTCTGTGAGAATAGGCCAAGGGCTGCCTGTCCGATGGACCCAGAACACAGCTGAGCCCCTCTGCCAAGATGGTGGTGCCTCAGGGGAAATATACTTAAGAGAGGGCAAAACACACTGAGCAGGGAGAGTGGGAAGAAAAAAAAGATTAAGAAAAAGCAAAGCAAACTCCAAAGTCAGAGAAAGAGGTAGAAGAGATGCCCCAGGTGACAGATCCCCCTGCAGCTCAAGGGGACCATGCTGGAACAGATGACAACACTGCGGCCTGTGGAGGGCCCCAGACCAGAACAGATGAATAATCCTTGAAGGCCCAGGGAGATGCCAGATTGAAAATTATTTTTCCCAGAGGTCTGCAGCACATGAAATCATCAATGCTGGAACAAGGAAAAACTATGAGGAGGAAGGAACAGCAGAGGAGATCTATTATGGACTGACCATAAAACTCCTGTTACCCATCCTCCTGCACTTCTTGTGGGGAGTAGAGAAGTGAGGAACAGGGAAATAAGTGAGAAGCTGGGTGGGAGTCTGGCCCTTAACCAATGCTAACTCTTCAAATCAACAAATGTAATAACCATCTCATGGACATGAACAAAGGGCAAGGGACGTGCAAGGTATCATTTTGCAGTTGGGTTATTTAGTCCTTCCTAAGCAATCCACAGAACCCATCTATCTAGGTCTCATTGTTCTGACTAAACACTTCTCATATCCTGCACGGACATTATTGGCAATAATTTCTACCTTTAACAAGCAATGGAAAAGTCTTTCAATTAGTGAAGTAGCATTAGTATGAAAGTTTCACAGTAATTTAAGTCTGGACTTCCAGTTCCATACTGTTAATGTATTTTATGTTACATTTGAGCATGTTTTGGTAACCTCACTGCCATCTTCATAACACAACCGAGGTTTACTATGCAAAACCAATTTTTCTAAGGATTTTCACCTAAAAAAAATAGCTTTCAGATAATGTACAGAATGTTGGGAAGAATTTCAGTTGCTTTGTACAGACATTCTGCAGACAACCTACTTTTCCTCCTCTTCAGTTGTGGCATGCATGCATTTACTATTCAAAAAATCATAAAGATGGATTGATTCAAAGTTTAGTTAGGACAATGGAGTAAGAAAAATTAGACTTCAAATAAAACATCTATATTAATTAAGACTTCAGAAGAAGCACTTGATCATGCAGAAGAGAACACAAGTACTACTAAACTAAGGCTCCATCTGGTGAAGGAAACATTTTCATGTACAGAAACTACAGCGGCAGGTAGTAAAAGTCTACATTCTTACAACATCAGTTAGGCCAACTGTGAAGCTAGCTGCATCTTGTAAGTCTGTATGCTACTTTTATCACATAGGATACAATTCAAAAAATAATACTCATCTGATTGACATCTTCTGAGAAAAAGTGGACATGGCCAAATCAGGAATTACTGGAAACAGAGATTCATAAAGCACAAGACTATGCAAGTTTTAAGAAGCTACATAAATGGTATGGTTTGGCATAGTTCTAAGGACAGATATCAATTTCTGTTGAAGTCCTGGAAATAAATTTATATTCATATTAATGCACTGACACAAAATCTGCCACAATAGTCTATTTTAGAGTATTTTATATTGGTTTAGGGACTTTTTAGTTGTTGGACTGGTTTTTTTAAATTTACTCTGACTTTAATTCTATTCTTCTACTCAAACCAGTGAAGACAGCTGCTCCTGCATGCACCTGTTGAATTTACTGTGGTTCATTTCCCACTGATATAAATATCAAAGCTTCAGGAAAGCACTTTTTCATTTAAAGTAAAACCATTAGAGTTCCGTGTCACTAATTTGGTTTATTCCTTCTGGCTTTTGCTTATTGACACCTGAAGTTTGCTCATCTCTCTCGCACAGCCCATCATTTATCAGAGGATAGTTCAGCTATCAGCTGGAGTTCAGGCACTCCAAAATACTAAATATGAACAAGATATATTGTAGTCCTCTGCAGATCTTCAGAGTAAGTCTGATCTCTCATGGACCTAGATGCTTTGTTATCTCCAAATTAGGCACAGACTTCATTTTGCACAGGGGAAGGGGTTCATTTCACCATCTATCATGTTTCTGGAATCCTTACTTTCCAGTTCAGACAGCACCAAGCATGTTTCTGAATCTTTTCACAACTGAATTTTTATTAGTGTATCACACATCTGGCAGACATTTTTGGGAATGGGAAAGGGGAACAAGTATTAAGGGAGAGGATCAGACCCACCCTTACCTCTTGAGAGATTACTGATATGGTATGATATGATATTCATGGAATAATACACAGCATAACCTCCCTGTGTATGATTCTGGACAAAAATACATCCTTTTAGCTTCCACAATGCTCTTGAAAAATGAGGGTAATATAGCTGTAATACCAGAAAAATCAAAAAATGTTACATTCAGTTACTGTGTCAGACAAGTTCTGGATAGTGGTTCCCTCAACCCTTGCAATTACACTAGGGACCTAACTCATGGTGAATACAACTCTTCATCTACATGGGATTGTTTCCTCTTGATACAATCAGAGCAGATGAAAAACAGATGCCGGGGGTCTAGTTTGATGGGATTTTGTTTTTAGGGATTTTTGCACAACAAAAGTCATTCAACTTTGTGGAGCTTAAAAATGCTGTCTTCCTAAGAGGCATAACTCAATAATACATTGCATACTAGCAAAAGACAACAGCACTGCCATACACACAGGTCTTTGAATCTTTCCATCCAGGTTTTTTTCATGTATATTAGAAGCAGATATTATATGCTCTCGTATTTATACACCGTAGATACACAATGACAAGTAAGACATCAGGATGTTTCAATGTTTCTCTACTTTTTTTGCATGTGTTATAAAACATTTTAAAAAATAATAAACTTGCTTTGAAAGTTGCATCATTGAGGGGAGTAAAATGTAAAGCACTACACGTTAAAATGTTTCAAAACAGATTCTGACACATAGAAGTTTTCTCTGTGTATATTAAAATATGTTCAGAAACTTAAAAGTAACACAATGGATAACAGAGAGAAACCAGCAGCAGACTGAATAACTTCTAGTAAAACACATCTGTATTTTTTTTTTGTGCCATATTTGTAAGACTAGTGCTGCAAGAGCTCCTGGGGTTCTTCTAGGCTCTTCACTCCAGAACTAAGATAAGGAATACAGCCACAATACAAAAGTCAATCCAACTTCTCCTACTCACATCCATTTTGACATTCCACACGTTTACCTCAAAATCAAACCATATTTGTGCAAATCAAACTGAGTCCTTTCCATAAAGGATCTTGCCTTATTCTCCTCTAAGAAAAGGCACTGTAGTAGAAATGAAAATTACTGTGCATCTTACTAATTATCTTTGAAGTAGCAATAAGAATTGAAAATTGTGTATTTTCATTATTGCAATAATGGATATTATCAACACTTTGGATTTATAATTTGAATAATCTAACAGTGATAATGGTCTGCCACATTGAACAGTGAAAAAATACTTCCAGTATTCACATTATATTCATGTCCAGTACACATATTACGGACAACACCAACCACAGGCCAAAATTTCTTGTCTTGTTACATGTTATTATGCATAGAAGAAAAGCAATTTTTTTCCAGGCAGCATTTCTCTACTTGTTTTAGAGAGTTTAATAGTTTTATGTTCCTGCCAACTACCAGTTAATTTACTGTTATAAATGTTTCTGTTATTGTCAAATGGTATTTACTCTGCCAATACCACTACTAGATGTTTCACTCATTCTGATTTTCTATATAGAAATCTTGAAAAATATTAATTGTCAGGACTTGTAAACCTCTCTCAGATTTTTGGGCAAGCGGGAATCACTTTCAGGCAAGGGTCATTCATTTTTAAGAAATCTGGAACTTGTACTTTGAATTTCAGTCCTTGTGCCATGACAAGCCTCTCAAACACTGGATGAATGGAAGTAATGTAGAATCTATCTGAGCCTTCAGATCCATAGTTCCATGGCTCTCTGCAACCACTACTGCTTGTAGTTTCGTCTTCATTGACAAGATTTCTGTGACCAGAAGTGGAAACTCTCATGTCAGTTCCTCACTGCTAGTGCTCTGGAAACCTTCAGGTAAGAGTTTTTAGAGGAAAGATAGACTTAAAAATCAGAAGTTTAGGGAGAAGACCATAAATACCTTGCCTGTCTGAAAGAAAGCTAGAACAGTCACATCCAAAGTGACTCAAAGATACGGACAAAACCATCTTCTTCCTTTACAGCAAGGAAAGGGAAAAAGAACACATGAGTGAGGAGAAGAATGAATGACAGGTATAGAAGATGGATTCCCTGGACTGGGATATAGAAAAATACCCAGCATTCTTTCTTCCTCAGTGGCTGAGTAAGATGTACTTGTTTCTCAGACAACTCTACCTCCAATTTTCACATCACTGGAATAGCTGGCTTAGTTTTCAAAATTAAGTGTTTCAAATCCACATGTGAGTAGAGAGTTGTAAAAACAGATAAGAAAAATAATAAAATTACTTAAAGTTCCAACAAGATAAATATTTTTTAAAACCCCACCAAAATCCTGTATGTGAAGTATGCTTTTTTATACTGGTAAATAATATTTTCTTTTCCCTGCAGAAATTAGGATTCTAAATTTTTGCATATATTCAAAAAAAGAAAACTGAAGTTTAAAAATCACTGGAAGGTCTTACTTGCAGTACACTAATCTTTCTAAGCAAGAAATATCAACTCAGTTGTGAACACATATAAAACTGGAATGCGGGACAGCATTATACTTTCCCTGGTCAGACTGACCCAGTCTTCTCCTTCTCTGAGCCCTTCTAAAAAATGTCAGCTGTGGAGAGGAAAGTGGAAGATAAAACTATCTGACAAGACACTGGAAATGTTTAAAAACACACCAAACATTTTGTTGTCAAAAACTTTCAAAGGAAGTGATTTAATTCACATTAATTTCAAAGATGCCACAAAGTAAAAACCTTATTTGACAAAGTCATGCCGCTCTCTTGCCATAGAACTAATAGACAGAAGGTTACATAACCAGTAAGTTATCTAAGAAACCTTTAATTGGAAAACAAAAAACAAACTTAAATTTTACATAATGAGAGACAACGAATCATTTTGTTATCAAACAAATAAAAAACTAAGTTTCCCCATAAAGCAATCATTATTATAATATATAAGCCCATTATTTTTCTATATTGTGTAAAAAAAATTAAATATGCATTTTGGAGAAATCCAAGAACTACTGTTGTAGTTCTATTAAAACAGTGATACTTACTGTATGAAAGTAACAGTTTTTAATGCACAACAGCAAGTAGCCATGCAACTCCCATAAAAATGAGGTCTCATAATTTAACAAAGATCAAAATCAGAACACAGCCTAACAATACTGTAATCTATTGTTAGCATTAAATGCTGAGTCCTAAGACTTTAATTGCAGCTACATGTGAGGCTCTGAGACTTAAGACTGGCAAAGTCTTTATTCAGCAGGCATGAACAAGGAGCACATATTTTTACATGCTGGTGTGTATAAATCATTGTTTGCTAGCCTAGCTCTAAGCACGCAAAGAAAAACTACACATAACTGCAAGACTCGTCCTTTCATTCTGCATGTACCGAGGAAAATTTATAGATACTCAAAGACATATACATGTATTCATACACACAAAACACAAGCAAAGGATGCTGCAAAGGGAAAGATGAAAGAAATGTTGCTTTTCCCTCCAATTTCCATGCTTTCTTACTGATAAAAATTACAGTCTCCAGCGCCTTTTCTTTTTTCCTTTTCTTAAAGTAAGGAACTGAAAACAGCATTGCAGGCCAACAGAACTTAGCCAAGCGCTATGTACAGACATATTTTTGGAAGTTCAGAACCACCAAACACAATTTGCAGAAAGACAGCATGGCAACATAGGCCTTCATCTGAAGTGGAGATAACAGACACTTCAGAATATTGTGATTAAAAAGAAGTGGGTTATAATTATTACTCATGAAGAGGTACAGTTCAAAAACACCCTCTCCCCAGGTTTAAAACAAACACGCACAGATGTCAAGAAACAACCATGAGATGATGCACTTAAAATAGTAATATCTGTTTACAAATTCAAGTTGCTGCTTGGTGGAAACTTGATTTCTGCAACATGTCCCCAAGATACAATCTAATACTAAAACTTATCCTGCGGTAGGTCTACTTTCCAATTACTAGAAGTAAGCATACAAGGTATATAATTAGTTATGACACTGGGACAGACATACATGTTTCAACACAGACAGAGCTCTGAACAAAGTTTTTGGCAGTATATGACAGAAGACTTAAATTGAAAGCTCAAAGGCAGGGTATACTGTATTATAAAAAAAAAAAAAAAGAATAAACCGCCCTGTAACTTAAAAAGTTCTCACACCAAATGATTTTTAAAGGTATGAGTATATTCAGCTGAAACACCCTTCATAAGCTGGAGAGAAAAAAAATATTGCCCTGAAGCACCAAAATGGGCTATATTACAAATTAAGAAAAAGAAACTCAATCCTTTGAATGGTTTCTTTTCTTTCACTGAAAGGGTGTAATTCTTCCCTAAAGACTACATTATGACAAAACATTTATACAAATCAAAGAAGATTTCTTTAATGGCTGTGGGCATGGGATCTTAAATCTGGGATGAAACACCAAATTCTATCAATTCTAAAATAAATTAGGCAAGGATTATACAAGTAGTACTTATCTTGGCATTAGAAAAGAAAAAAAAAAAAAGAAAAGAAAAAGAGTATTACTGTCAAAGACATATCATCAACATGCTTTCAAACAGCAGTCCCTGGAAGGGCCTTTAGCACTAACTTCAGAATAAGTGAGCTCTGAGCAGTTCAATTAGGTATCTAGTTTCTAAATGTTTTCATTTAAGCAACCAACAAGACACCAAATGAGGTATAATGGCAATGTCCATATGGATTAACCTTATGGTTGTCTTGTTTGATTCTACAGAAAGAATTAGACTTCAGCTAGTTTAAATCAGCTTCCTCAGATATTTGAAAGGGTCTTCTTGCTCTGCCATGTTCCCTACAAACAAGTACTTTAAAGGTCATTTTTTGAACAGGATGCCCATGATTACAGTTTTTTATAACAGGAAACACTGACACTGTCTCTTTAAATGAAATTCAAAGTCCATAAATTCATGATGTGGATATCTTGGAAAGTACATCTTAAGCTAAAACAATCATAATTGATACTTTTCCAGATTGAAATTCATTAAGCTAATATTTGCATAAGACACAAGAGTAATTTTTTAGGGTTTTCCTGTATTTAGAAAACAGTTTACATATTCTTGATATACAAACAAACCAGGTATTCAATTTTGGTAACTATCTCATAGAACATAACAGCATAACATCTTTAATTTCACACCCTTAGACAAACTTTGAGCAAAAAAATACATTGCCTTTCTAAAATTAATGTAGTAATGCTCTTACTACAGTAACCTCCATCCTCTTAGATTAACATTACTTAGAGAGCTGATACAGCACTGTTGGCAGAAATATTTCTTTTGTCAGCATACACCATGTCCTATCTAAACAAAATCTGACAATAACTCTCTTTTCCCTGCTTCAGATACTTAACAAAAAACATGGCCCTTGCCAAATACTTGGAAACCGTGTGTCTGTGATGCCACATACTATGTATATATGAGGAAAGAAATAAATTTTTCAAAGACATGAAGAGCACAGTATCACATACATATTCCATCTGAAGCTGAAATAGTTAAATGTTTATTTGTTTATTATAATTGTGGTACTATGGTTAACATGGCACTTAAACCGTATAAGTCTTCCTCAGTTAAAACTAGTACTTTCAACATCATCCCAGAAACAGTTTACTTAACCTGCATAGTAGCTGGGTGGGCCACATTCAGCACTTTTTCAGTTCATGAATACAACAAGAAGGAAAGTAACCTAATTTTGGCAAAGCAAGAAACAAAACTGGCAGCATGTGGGTACACCCAAAACTATCAACCTGTGTTAGCTTCTCTAAACTGTATCTGGCTCAGCAACCAGACCTTTACTTCTCAGTCTTTCAAACAGTTTTCGAAAATTAGGATCATCTCAAGAGAAGGAAAGACTTCATCTTGTTAAAATTTGTGGGCATTGATCCTGCATTCAAGAGGCACTGGTGCACTTCAAGTGCTGTAAGTAAGTAATAGCATAATACTGGTATGAATAAATAAGAAGTTACTGCAATTCAGTGCGCTCCAGAGCTACAGTGCACCTCAGGAAAACACATAACATAGAGCATTGCACTGATCAACCAGACCAAGTTTTTACTAAGAATGGTTGGACCAGATGATCTGTGCGGTTCCTTCCAACCCAGTATTCTGTGACTATGGAGTTCATTCACAGATTTTGCTCTATTTAAGAGAGACTGGCATTTTTTGAATATTGCACTAAACTACAGAGTTACATTATTACCCACATTTTCTTTCTTCATAATCAACATATGAATACATGCTACAGATGATAATATTATGCAGAGCATACATTTAATGATATGTATTCAGTTAAAGGGGTTTTAACCCTGCAGCTATTACTTACAGTAAAACTGCTCCCCTATTTCAGTTCTTACAAGTTGCTACACTAGAAGGATGACTGGACTTCTGTTAAAAACAATGTTTTTTCCTCAATTCTGTGAGGTTTTGGATAAATAGCATGGTGACTCAGACACTATTCATGGAGTGCCTGTCTTTAGCATGACATTAAAAAAGCCTGTTGAAAATATACTATGATTCAAGCTACCATGATCCCTTCAGAACAGTAGGGCTAATACCATACTGTTTTCCAGCTCTGATAATTAAGACTGGACACTAAACTCATGAAAGTCAAAGGCAAAACACCTATGAACTATTAGAAAACAATTACACAAAGAAGGAACCATCAGGTGACCAGGATACAGACTCACAGTATATGAGTTAGCTTGTAGCATGTCACATAGATTTACCAGCACTAAAAGTGAGGTAAACTACATGTGATCAGGACAGTAAAAATCAGTCAAAAAGCTTTCACTTCCTACTGAGGGTTAGTAGAAGCAGTCTTCAGTAGGTATGTTCACAAGAACCAGGAATTTACAAAGGTAAAAGTCTTTTTCAAGTCCATGTGAGATCTGGTACTGACTGCCTTGCTGAGGGGGGATCTGTTCCATCAGTTCACTCTAAATAAGCTGCAGATGAAGTTTGTTCACCCCTGAATTGTCATATATATGTCATGTTTCTTTATGAGTAAGGTCCTAGAATGGTACCTGGCTTATGTCTATAATTCAATTTTGTAACATATTTTCTTGATATCTTGGGATGAAATTTCAATAAGCTAGATAACAGAGATTTTTAGGTACTGAAGGCCAACAATGAGTATAGCAAAAACCATCTAACAGAACACTAAGTATTTCCATTGAAATTATGTAATACCTCAAAGGCACCAACTTCTACCTTACCTGAAATCAAGTTAAACAACACCTGAGTCTGTTTGCACTGGACTCATTTACTCTGCATTCCTATCCCAGTGACTGCAATAGTGCAATTACATGAATGGTATTCAAAGAAGTTGGCTGTTAAGTAGTAGGACTTAATTTCAGCTGAGCTTCCATTACCCTTCACATAACTTAGGAAGTTCTATGCTTTTTCCTGCTGTGACACTGCATTTTGTCAACACCTGGCATTTCCCATTATTTTATGTGTATCCTCAGCTATAAATATTTATTTTTCCAACACCTTCTTACTAGGAACAGCAAGTTCCTAAAATTTTTACAGTCCTGAAGCTTTTTCACAGAAAATTCAGAGATACATAACAAAAACTAACCAAACATGCACCATATGAAACATTTCCATGACAATATAATCACAATATATTTCAATGTACATTTATAACAGCAATAGAAACAAACATAAAAGGATGGAAGATCGTCTTTTGAAAGCCAATGAAATGCCAGACCAGTTTTGGTTACTCTTCTTTTATAATGTATTACAAAAGGCATAATGTTGTGCTTTTTATGAAATATTGCCATCATAAATGGAAGCCATCAGATTTCTTAAAAGAAAGGAAATCCTTAAATTAGGCAAGAATCTACAAGGATTCTTCTACAAATCCAATTCAACACTGCTTTCAAGACAAAATATCCACAAGAGTTGGCCCTTCACAGAATTAGAGAACTATGAGAGGCTTGGTTGTTAGCAGGTCTCATTATCATTACTATAATATAAGACACAGATTCACAACACTGGCTTTTGTTTAAATAATGTCTATGGAAACATATTCAAATCACAGAATAAGATAACTCAATATCTCAAAGGAAACTCAGTGCATTATATGAGACTGTTGAGAAAAAGGGTTTACAATCTACAGAACAGATAAGAAAGCTAGAGAATAATGAAAATAAAATAAGAAATGCGAAACTACAAACAGAAACCGGTATTTGCTAAAATGTACTCCTAAGATTAGAGAGGTACAATACTTGGTTTCCCTTTCAACAGTGCAGTAAATTTCACAGACAATTTTTAGAATTGATCTGTATCTTACTTTTATTCAAGAACCAGAACTACCAGAAACGCTTTCCTAGTAACAAAAATTTCAGTCCAGAAAAAACATTATGCATACATATGTATATTACTATGTAGGTATATCACTGAATCAGAATCACAAAATGGGGAAGGTTGGAAGGGACCACCAAAGAGGTCATCTGGTCTAACCTGACTGCTGAAGCATGGTCATCTCAGAGCACATGGCACATTGCATCCCAGTCGTTCTAGATTATCTCCAATAGGGAGACTCCATAACATTGATGGGCAATCTGTGCCAGTGCTTGGTCAGCTGCACAGTAAAGAAGTTCTTCCTCATGTTCAGGTGGAACTTCCTGTGCATCAGTTTCTGCCCAGTGACTCTCATCCTATTCCTTGGCAGCACCAAGCAGAGCCTGAATCCATCCTTTCGACACCTCCCTTCAGACAACTGTATGCATCGATGAGGTCCCTGCTCAGTCATCTCTGCTCAAGGCTGAACAGGCCCAGCTCCCCCAGCCTTTCCTGATAAAAAGATGCTCCAGTCCCTTAATCACCTTTGTCACCCTCTGCTGGATCTGCCCCATCAGCTCCATGTCTCTCTTGCACGGAGGATCCCAGAACTGGATGCCGAGCACCAGATGTGCCTCCCTAGGGCTGAGTCCAGGGGGAATATCTGAATGCATTTATGTATGTATGTACTGTATGCATACCATGTATATGAGCATAGGTATCTATGTTTGTGTATATTTATATGTTAACGAGTTTATATGGAAATATGGTGTATGCACTTACCATAATATGTTGTATAAATGTCTACACACACAAAGAGGAAAGTTGCAGTAGAATTTCTGAAAGTTTTTCCTTCTAGTCCATCTGCAGCTCATCTTTCTATACTGGCCACTGGTAAGTTTTTCACAAACATTAAGTTGCTTCTCAAAATAACTTTGCATTAAATTTAAGCATCAAATCAAAATCATTCTCACAACATGTAAAACAAAAGAAACAAAAAACTTAGTACTAGCAAGGGCCCTCTGTCAATGAGTCCGAAATGTGCTAGCCACACTAGAACACATTTGGAGATGAGATAGGAACTTCTAAGTCAGTAACAGCCAATAAGTAGACACCAGGGAAATATCTCAAT
The DNA here is from genome assembly GCF_041296385.1 of Aphelocoma coerulescens. Taxonomy (NCBI): domain Eukaryota; kingdom Metazoa; phylum Chordata; class Aves; order Passeriformes; family Corvidae; genus Aphelocoma; species Aphelocoma coerulescens. Next base: position 32,794,958 of record NW_027184085.1, read on the forward strand.
GAAATTTAGGGGTGCTCCTCTAAGAAGGTGACTTGGCCAACAATCCAGCTCAAGTGCCTCTACACCAATGCATGCAGCATAGGCAGCAAATAGGAGCAGCTGGAAGCCACCGCACTGCTAGAAAGGTTATGACTGAGGTGCCATTACTGAAACTTGGTGGGATGAATCCCATGACTGGACCCTCTGGGAAACTGCCCTCAGGGGCAAGGAAGTAGAACACAGCTGGCAGATCTTTAACGAAGTCTTTCATAGAGCATAAGACCTAGCAAGCCTCAGGAACGAGAATTTGGGCAAAGAAGGCAAGAGATGGTATGGCAGAATAGGGAACTGTTGGTCAAACAGTGAAAATGCAGTGGCAGTGAAGCAGGGACAGGTCCTCTTCCTGGGAAGAGTGCTGGGGTGCTGCCCAGTTATGAAGAGATGGGGCGAAGAAGACCAAGGCAAAAGTGCAGTTCGCCTTGGCAAGGCACACAAAGAATCACAATGGCTTCTACAGATATGTTAACCAGAATGGGAAGGTCAGAGAAGGTATACCCCCTCTGACAAACAAGCTGGAAAACTGGTAGCAATGGATGAGGAGAAGGCTGACAACTGAACAACTTTTTGCCTGTCTTCACTGGCAACTTCTCTTCCCACACCTCTTGAGTGGATGAATCTCACAACAGGGACTGGGGGAGCAAAGTGCTTCCCACTGTAAGACAAGATCAGGTCTGTGACCATCTGAAGAACATAATCACGCATAATTCTATGGGACCTGATGAGATGTATGCCATACTCATGAGGAAATTGACTGACATAGTTGCCAAGCCACTCTTCATGGTATTTGAAAAGTCATGGCAGTCAGAGGAAGTCTCAGGTGACTGGAAAGGGGGAATCATTGAACCCATTTTTAAAAGGCCAGAAAGAAGGACCCTGGCAATGACTGACCTGTCATCTCCCCTCTATGCCTGGGAAGATCATGGAACAGATCCTCCTAGAAGCTCTGCTAAGGCACATGGAAGTCAGGGAGGTGATTCGAGACAACCTGTACTGCTCCATCAAGGGAAAATCTGCCGGATCAACCCAGTGGCCTTCTATGATGAGTGACGACATCAGTGGACAAGGGAAGGGCTATGGACGTCATTTATCTGGACTTCACATAAGTTCCTTGATGCTATTTCCCACAATATCCTTTTCTCTAAATTGAAGAGATATGGATTTGGTGGATGGACTGTTTGGTGGATAAGGTGAATAAGGTGGATGGTTGCATTCAGAGGGTATTGGTCAATGTCTCCATATCCCAATGGACACCAGTGACAAGTGGTGTCCCTCAAGCGACAGTATTGGGATCAGTGTCATCTAATGTCTTCAGTCATTAAATCAATAACTTCGATCAATGGCACAGACAGGGGAATTGACTGCATCATCAGCAAGTTTGAAAATGACACCAAGCTGAGTGGTGTGATTGACACCTGACGGCCAGGATGCCATCCAGAGGGTCCTGGACAAGCTCTAGGAGTGGGTCCATGGGAATCTCATGCGATTCAACAAGGCCAAGAGCAAGGTACTGCACCTGGGTCAGGGCAAGTCCCGGTACCAACACAGACCAGGGAATGAAGGAAAGAGAGCACCCTTGAGGAGAGTGACTTGGGGGGCTTACATGGATGAAAAGCTGGACATGAGCTGGCAATTTGTGCTTGCATTCCAAAAAACCAACTTTATCCTGGGCTGCATCCAAAGCAGCACAGGCAGCAGGGCAGCAGAGCCAGGGAGGGGATTCTGCCCCTCTGCTCTGCTCTGGTGAGACCCCACCTGCAGTGCTGCATCCAGCTCTGGGGTCCCCAGCACAGGGGGACGTGGACCTGTTGGAGAGAGTCCAGAGGAGGGCTGACAAGTTCATTATAGGGGTGGAGCACCTTTCCTACCAGGAAAGGCTGATACAATTACAATATTTCAGCCTGGGGAAAAGGGTTTGGGGTGACCTAAGTACCTGAAGGGAGCTTATAAGAAAGATTTAAGAGAGAGACTTTTCATATAGAAATGTAAGGGTAATGGCTTCAAACTGAAAGGGGGTAGGTTTAGTCTAGGTATTAGGGAGAAATGTGTTACTGTGAGAGTGGTGGGGCACTGGAACAGCTTGTCCAGGCAATTTGTGGATGTCCTGCCTCTGGAAAGTGTTCAAGGCCAGGTTGGATGGGGTTTTGAGTAATCTGGTCTAGTAAAAAGTGTCCCTGCCCATGGTGGGGGGTTGGAACTAGACAATCTTCAGGGTTCCTTCCAACACTAATCATGCTATGATTTTACGATTTTGCTTGCTATGAGCTAAATCTGTGTTTCTTTGTTATAAACTTATCACAACAAGAGCAAAAACAATCCTAAAAACTGCTTGAATTTAAAACTGAAGTCTGAAGGTGAATAGTTGTAACCCTCACATCCTTGAGGCTGAACTCTAGGAGAGGGTTACAACTATAGTTGTGAGGTGAGGACAAGAGTAGTTCTCTTGACTCCACCACCCAGCAAGCTTCTCTCTTGCAACTGTCTGACCTAGTGTAATTAGATTCTTTGTGAGTGTGGCAATAGCTACACGAGAAGAGTGATTTTTTTTTGACCCCCCATGTTTGACAACGAGAAGACATTAACTGCCTGTGTGTTCCATAGGTTTGTCTAATAGACTCAAAAATCCTCTGTAGAGCCCAGAGGCTTCCAAAAACTGCATGGAACTCACAAATTATACAAAACTCATCCCACCATACTTCCCACACCTGTGAATCATTTAGCAGGAAAAGAGCCACGAAATTCCACATACAAGTAACATGAGAGAACGTGAAAGTTGTGCACAGTTGGAAAGAGGCAAGCCTCTCTTGTCCTGCTGCTGGGGTGACTAGAGACAGAATGTCCAGGTTCTTCCAGCATTATACTATCAGTCTCACCCACCTCCTTCCCTGATATCTCCTGCATCAGAGACCCTATTATTCATCTCTTGTTTTTAAAAGACTACTATTAGAGCATTCACAAAGGCTGTCCATCAATCTACAGGAGATGGTGAACAGTTTTTTCCTATTTTCTGACCCCCAATCCAAACCACAAAGAACCAGAAGATCACTCCCATCCCTGCTACTGTCATACTGACCACACCACTGCAAAAGTGTCCACTCAGGAACTGAAGAAATTCTTGCTTATGAAGAATCAACTGATATCACAAATCCCTTAAATATACCAGCTGATAAATGAGATTCACCACTGATACACAAACTAGGATGAGTTACTTGTAGATAAGAGGAAATATTGAAGGTTGTAACTTACATTCCAAAGGCAAAAGTTAAAAAATAAGCGTCGTTTAAGTAAAGGAATGGAAACCTTTAAATCACACATCACTTATCTGCTATTGCTTCCTGTTCCTACTTAACTTTCTTGCTGTCTTACCATGTGAATTACATTAGCTTAGACTTAAATTCACTTAGAAGCTTTTAGTTACATAACATACATAATTCTACACACTGAGTTTTAATATTTGCACCAAAGTGGAGGAAAATCTTAATGCCACTTTCTGTACTGAAAAACATAAATTACTCAGCCTCTTCACACTGCTTATATAATCACTTAGCCAACTGGCTTGTAGTGTCATTTATTTTGATCAGGCATATTTTGTGGGATATCAGAAACAGGGTATTTTCAAAAGCTGGCTCAAAATACAGCTGCTAACTGAAATACAGTTATAGCCTAACACAAAAGTTGAAAGTTTTCACTTTTACTTATGCAGTATTTGCTATTTTTTTCTAATTCTTAGTATCTCTAGCAGAGCAGCAAAACATTTTCCACAATGCTCTCTAGGATTCTGTACAGAATCTCATTCTGGAGAGTTAAGTATTATCAGAAGACTTTTAGAAGCGCATAATTGGCATCAGAACAGTAAAAAAGCACTGCTCAGCTGTACTGTAAACTATAAATTACTGTTCATAATAATAACTTTTCAAACATACAGTTGGGGTATATGCCCATTTGACTAGTATTAGGAATATACCTGCAACTCCACAGTGAGATGAATAACAAAACCTTTCTTTAATAAAATTGGCACACTGCCACTACAAAGTCAATGGAGTTAGACCAGTAAGAGTCTATCAAAACAACTACAAAAGTAATTATTTAGTAATGAAATTTTACATGTCTTAACAATAAAGAGTGAAAAAGCACTTTCAGGAAAATATTTTCCTTAGTTCAAAAATGGCACTAATCAGGGGTTCCAAATTAATTTACTTTAAATTTATTATACCTCAATTCAATTTCAAAGTAGTTTTATTGCAAAAAAATCACCAGGCTAGTTACAGTAAAGAGAAGTGGTTCATCATGCTGAGCACATCTTTCTAAATGTCAAATGCTACATTTCAACAGGAAAATTTATTTGATTCCTAACTGGCCCTTTCATCTTTGATTTGGAAACCATGTAGTAAGTTTTAGACTCATCAAAGCTAATATCAGTCTAGTAATGAAAGGATGTTTTAAACTAAGGGAACTTTTTTATTTGTTCCAGATCATGTCTGAAGATTTTTTTTCCATTTAAATATTTGTCTAATTCAAATCACAAAATACAGAAGCTTCTCTTTTAATTTCAGGAAACTGGAATGAAGTATCAGCATCAAAAATGTTTCCAGTGTTTGAACAAGAAAAATAAAAAGACTACTTTTGCTGAATTTTCTCTTAAATACATTTTTCTTTGGATGCACTTGTTCCTACAACCAACTATTATACTGCTGATCACTTTGGATTCTATGTTCTGAATTAAAGCAAAAGGTGCAGCCAGGCCTTACTTCTTTAACATAAAAAGATAAAGAACTAAAAAGCACAGAATTCCTATTAATAAATGATGACCACTCATACTTTCAGGTGATGTTAATCGAAAATGTTCATCTGAAATAAGGAAGTTTTAAAGAATTTTCCCGTAGCCCACTAGATTTATAATCTTCAAAATCTTCCTAGCATGCTATGAAAAGTGCAAAGTAGGTGACTAGACTTTATTCAACAGTTTAATAAAACTTTAACTCCACTGGTTTCAGTGGCTTTACTCCCACTTTCAACCTTGCTGTGAATAGGAGCAATATGAGACCCTAATGTTTTATATAGAATGAAGGAGTGTTATTAAAATTATAATTTAACTATAAACATATAGGTCTAATTTTGTTTTGGCCGAAATCTCCTCATGAAAGTTATATGAAGTTATACATCATATTGTGATAATGCTACTGATAAAAATGTAACTGAAATGCATTCTAAAAGGTCAGCTAGAGGGAAGTCAGGAATAAGCATGTATTTTTTGCTATTATATAAACTGAGAGCTCAGAGTTCACTTAGATTTGGTTAACAGGATAAGATGGGCTTCAAGAAACTTCAGGAGCTAAATGTATGTGAATATTCTGCTGGATTAAATGGAGGATGTGCCTCAGTAGAATGAGGAAGTTGCATCACAACTAGTAATTTTGGCTTTTTGGGTAGCAAATGTAGAATAAACTATGTAGGTGCACCTAGGTATTCTTAGCCAAATTTATGCCTCAGAAAAGACCATTTACAAAATCAAGAGTGAACTTTCAAGTTTTCCTAAGAGGAATATTTTTAAATGTATCGCAATCCATATTTGCATTTTTCTTTAAAGTAATTTGAAAGATTTGCAGCTTTTGATCAAAAAACAATTAAATAGAAACAATTGTCATAATGTGTATTATTGAGGACAATTTAAAGTACATTTTAGCCTGGCAGCTTAAAAAGTGAAAAGCAAACATTTCTAAGTCATAGAAAGCATTTTTTCTTTGAAAATGGCACTTAAATGAAACTAACGCGATTGACAAGTACCTTGCAAGCAAGCCTTGGCAACACTTAGTGCAAATCCATCTCTTCACCATTTTAAGAGAAATTCCTTCACAACTGTTTGTCTTTGCAATAACTCCTACAAAGCTCATTAGTGCCAGCCTTGGTTTATCCCCCATGTTGTGCATTTATCTCTGGGATGCATTATCAACATGTGGCACATGTCCTTGACATGCACAGAAGAGTTGCACCCCAGGATAGCAGCATGCATGACAATAGTGTTGACTCTTACTCCTTTATGGTTGCTGGGATGTAACCGAGAAATCTAATAACTGTGACAGTAGGCCTTTAGGTTTCTCCTTGCCTTTCCAGACAGTGAAGCTGCACAGACACTAATGAAAGGTTAAATGAATAGGAATAGCTGACAAGAGGTACAATAAAGAAGGGACTTGGTAATCCACAGACACTGAGCAGAGATCCTTGGCTCAAGCCGAGAAAGGACAGCACATCGTCGAGTCACAATATTTAAAACAGCTTGCTATACACAGAGGCTTTTGTGTCTGGGTACATGTCTGGCTTTGGAAGAAAAAAAAAGATACTGAAAAGAGATTTCAGCATGGGGCACTTTGGCAAATGTCAGGTCACAAAAGGGAAAAATGTTTTTTGTTTGCTGTTACATCTTTGTATTCAACAGTAAAGAGCATTGACTAAGAGCACAAATCAAAAGTTTCAAAATAATACATATTTGACAAATATAATAAAGTTGCAACACTAATTCAGTATGATTCCAGCTGACAGCATGACGGGTGTTGTACATACACCCAGCTTCATTTACAGCTGATAACAGTGAATAATATGCTTTTGCATACCCTTTAAAACTTCCCATAGCTGAAGATTTTCTAACAGGCCTCACTTCTACAGTTTTATATGCAGCAGAACAGTAAACCTAACCAATTGCAATACTCTGCAAAAACATAGCTGAACTTCCAGACAGTGCACCAGACCATGGTGACTTAAAAACTTTTTAGTGGTTAGCTTATGGCATTTTGATTTCACTTCGCTTGTGACTTACAAATCAGCATTATGAACATTCTAGGTTTCATAATGAAAAAATAATTGCAATGCCCAGCATGGTTTTAAAACTTTTCTAGCTTTTTCATAGTTTTCTACAAAAATGTAATTTAAGTACATAGTAGGACATTAAAAAAAATTAAAGAAACAGAGAGAACTCTCTAAAGTAACGAATCAGAAGCAAATCTGATCGTTACCTGAATTTGTGTGAGTTCTTTTTCCATAACATATTTCAAGAGAAAAGTACTGAAATAGATGTTGCAGATGAAAAGAATTCTCTCTCAAAATCCTTGATTTACCTGGAATAATAAAAAAAAGTATTTACATATCTATCTGGAGTATAAAATATACATATTTATAATATGTGGTGAGAGTATTATGGGAAGATTCTAAATGAGAGAACCTCTTTGAACAACCACATTAAATTACAGCAGAAGTCCTGAGTGTACTAAGATTCTAATAATCAACAAATAAAGGGTTTTACTAGCACAGCACATAATGAGAGCTACTGTGTGAGAGATAAAGGAGACAAATACGGTACTTTATCTCACTGGATTATGTAATTTACTGAAATGGTAAATAAGTTTGTCCAAAGTAATACTTATAAAAGCTGCCATATAAATATTAAGCAGCAATTATGATTAATGCATTTTTAGAAAAAAATATGTCAGAATTTAGGTTGGATGAAACTGACACAGAATACAAGGTTTAGACAGATGCTTTTTATTAAGCCATGTTAAATGCTATTCTTCTGAATTAAGTACAAATTCCTGGCTAGATTAGGAAGTTATACACATTTCCAAAATGACAGATACACTCTATTTGTTTTGTATTTTATGAGGAACCTTTTGTATTTCCAGACACGCACATTTTTTTCCTAACACATACTAATAGCAGACATTAAATCAAATTAAATCATTGAATAAAAGGTTCTGTGCAAACCTGCAGACTGAAAGTCAGGACTCTCATTAAACAATATTCAGTGATGAAAAGACTTCACATTCTAGTGACACTGTCCAAAGTGCAAAAGGGAAAGGGACACTGCCAGAAACGCCCATCTTTGAGACGAAAGAAAAATAAATTTGGTTTTTGTACAAAATCCAATGTTTTACTTGGACTTGTTTTAATGTAATTGCTTTGCTGTTGGTCATTTCTGCTTTGTTTGAAATTCACAAGATCTGTAGTCAGCCACAAATCCTACTGACATACACAGATACATAACACAGAATAAAGCCACCTCAAAGTCTAATTTCTAGATCTTTGGCTTTGAAAAATAGTTAGTAGTTCAGCCCTCCCTTATTCAGAATATTTTTCCCCTTTTTCTTACCTATGGCATATCTAATAAAATCTGGAAGCTCCCTCTAGCTCTCCAGAGGAGCTTAACTGACCAATGATCCTTTACAGTTCCTTTCCATTTTCAAAAGCAATACTGAGAGTGAGAGCAGTATTTCCCTTACATAATACGTGTTCTTGTTTCCATTCAGCAGTGTTTTCAATTCTACAACTTGAAAGGATGTGGATTATATGTAAGAACATCTGCTATGAAATACAGAAAGTTAAATACTGCTTTCTCTTGTGCAGCATACTAAAGACCCTCTTAATCATTTCCAACTTACACTTTATTTACCAAATTCTGATTTGAAATCTTACATTGTTTGACAACCTAGCCATGTATGTATTTAAACACACACACAGAGACACACACACACACACAAACACATCTCCATTCCACTTTCCAATTACCAAGTGCAAAAGCATGTAAAAAACTTGACAACTAATACTATAGCTCCATTTAGAATCCATATTTTAAGCAGAGAATGTTAGTTAAAATCAATTTGTTGGCATATGCTGGTTTTCCAGAAAACCAGTAATGCCAGTGGTAATTTGCTGACTATATTTTCACCTACCATAATATTTACACATACCATTTGTAATGGCTTTTATTGTTTAATCTCCACTGCATTTCAATATTGGATACTATGGAATTACAGTTATTTAGCAGGCTATAAATAATGTAGTTGGCATGTGCAATTGATATTTAAAATGTCTTACAACAACTGTAAAAGCCTCATTACAGACTAGCAAATCATTTCTAACAAGCAAGTTCAACTGACAAACACCAAAGCAAACCTGCAGTCTATGCTGCAAGCATGTTTGTTTTATTTAAATGATACACATTTAATGCAGTGTGCAATGGACCATCGGTACAAACTTTATTAAATACGAAAGAGAAGTTCCAAAGTAATATGGCTATTTGAAGTTTTTGAAAATAAAACTGTAATATTAAAAATAAAAGGAATTCTCAGTAACAACAGAAAGAATAGCTTGCTTTCCCCTCCTCCCTCTATGAGCTAGTGTCCAATTTCTTCTTTTCTGAACAGCTGTATTATCCAACTTAAGTTGCTCTGCTAATTTCAGTCCCATAAGGACTAACTTGGAAGGCAAAAAAGTACTAGAAAAGATCAATTTGCTGGGAAAGATCAAATGAGAAAACTGTGGGGACAGCACCAGGTCACAGTATGAAGAGCTAAGCAGACCTGTTCTTCATTAACTTAAGCTCCCCTGGGATGTCACACACTACCTGTCCATAGGCTTATTGAACCGCCTAACCCTCATCTCTGTACCATTCTTCTGGGCCCAAGTGAATCATATCCTGCTGCTGACAAGTTAGCAGGGGACTGCGGCTGCAACATGAAAGTACTTTTCTTTCTTGTCTAAATCAGGCAGATTTTTGAAAAGAGGACACAGTACTGACTCGTGACATGGCAAGATGAAATGAGAGGTCTGGGCTGGTCTTCGAGCTGTGTAGATAAAAGTAATCAAATGACACTCCTGGAATGCAAATTGGCATTCTTGACTGCAGCAATTGCACAACCATGAAACATCTCTGACAGCAAGCAAGATTAGGACAAAATGTTATGTAAAGCACTGAACTCAAAAACTCACTAGAAAATTCAAACTGTAACATTTACATTTTTATATAGCAATAGCCATCTCTGCTTTTGTCTGCTTCTTTACTTTGTTTACTGCGATCGCATAGTCGTCTGTCTCAAATGCCTCAACAATAAAAATGTAATGCGATTAAAGGCATAGATCCACTCCTAGAAGTTTTTTCTCCTAAAATGTCACACTGTTGTATTTTTTACAAAACAATGTATCAAGGCAGGGCTTTTCTATTACGTGTGCAAGGATATGTGCTTAAGAAACACTTTCACAATCCTAAGTCTCAAAAGCAGTTTCAAAATTTGCTCATAACATATAGTTTATAATTTACCCCTTTCTACACGTGGATCAGGTAAAGATGAGTCATTTGAAATATTTAGCAAGTTTTAAAATTCATGTGATTTAGTATTTTAAAGCAGAACATAACATAGAGCTAGTTGCTCATTAATACTGGACAGTTTAAAATGAAACTACAGTGTATCAGAGAGGACATATGCCCCATTAAATTTCAGATTTTAAAAAACTGCCATTTTTAAGGGCAAGGAAAGTTCCACATACTTTTGCAGGAACTTGGTATTCTTGTGCAGATCTGCTGATCAGGTTTATTAAATATTACTGTCTAAAATGAACTCAGTAATTATGTGAGCACATTTGTACTCTGAAATAATGACAAAAATGCTACCCATTTTATAATTCCTCTGTAGAGATGGGTCATAATGCAGAGGGGGAAATAGAAGACAGTGAGAAATATAAGCCCACTTCCACTAAAAAATATTTCAACAACTGCTATATATAGTTAGCATACAGATTAAGAAAAGAAATAAGTAATATCCTGCTTTGATTTCATACTTAAAATATAGCTTCAAACCATTTTAACCATCAGACACACAAAAAAGATGCTCGTTGCCACTTTAATCCTGGGTACACCAGATTACTACATGATGTCTTTTGTGCATCAATTTTACAACAGCTTGACTCTAGGGTAAATGGGAACCATCATAAATCGCATGCTGCTTTCAAAACCACTTTAATTTCTGTCAGTGTTACTGTAACCACAGTCCTGGGCACATGCTGCTTTTTCCCTCTCTCTCTTTTTTTTTTTTTTTTTTTTTTTTTTTTTTTTTTTTTCCTTGTTGTCTACATTTGACAGTTGCATCTCCTACACTCCAATTGTGGCTTTGATCACTGAAACAAGACATGTCATGTTAGGGAGAGAAGAGAAAAACACAAACCCTCCATCGTAAACTCCATTCACACAGATATTCTCTATCTATAGTTTGAGCACTGTATATACACACATACATGTATGCATGCATAAACATACACACATATGTAGATAGAGACAGAAATATATATATATACACACTTGTGTGTGTGCATGTACATATGTATGCATATTCAAGGCACACAAGACAGCTCTGTAACATCCCTGGGTGAGGTGACAAAAGCTGACTGAAAGCAGAATGGTAGTCAAACAGCGACTGGAAACATACTACTTCATTGAATATGGGATGATCACTGAACATCACTAGCTGAAGTCGATCCATGTGTTAATGTGAACAGTTATCATTCTGCATGTTAAGTGTACTCACGGCTTAAATGAGCTTGTCTTTCGCAGCTGTTTAACCTATCCTCGCATCACAAACCAGACAAACGGACTTCAGTCAAATTAGGTCCTTGGCCATTTCGACTTTTAATTTTTAAATTAAAAGCCCAAATCCTGCTTTGCAAAACCTCTACTTGTAAAGGAGACGTGCATTTATAGAGCACATGAAATAAGCAGCAAAAATTTGTTCAAAGGTGGTTTTTGAGGGGCTCCACCTTCCCCTTTACAGTTAGGGCATCAGCATAACTCTGCAAGTTCTGTTAGCAATCGCTGACTGGAGAGGTGCAAACTGCAAGCACATGCACAACAAAAAAAAGGAGTTTCGGAGGGAAGGTGGATTTACACTCCTGTCTCCCTGCCGCAGGCGATGTTTCACACGCAAACACACAGCTCCTTCCCGCTCTCAAAGGTTACCTTTACACTGTGTGCAAAGCGTACTCATTTCCGAGCAGAAGGTGGTGGCCAAAATAGATCAGACCACCGTATGTCCGACTCAACCCCACTCCACCTTTTCTCTCCCTCCCTCCATCCGCAAACACTTTTTTTTACACTAGCTCCTGATCTTTAGTGAAAGGAAGGAGGCGGTAAAAAGCATGTGGCCATCCCATTTCAACCCCCCAAACTCACTTAAAAGTTTAGCACAACCTCTTACACATTTTTCCCCCAATCCACGCAGCACAGAGCTGATTTATTTATTTATTATCCCCCTACTTCGCCTTGCCCGGCTGCTTGTTTCTTTGAAGGCTGAAACACACCGATAGCGAGCAGGGCTGCTTGTGTTACTGCACAATTTATTAATCAAATCAAACCAAAGTAAAGGCTAGAATGAAAACGAAAGGCTGCTGGAAACTTCTTACCATCTCTGCATGCTGGTTGTCAAGTGCACCCCCTGTCTCTCGATCTCCTCTCAGCGGCAGTGCCTGCACCCTTCCTTTTGCCTCTGGGCTCTCAGTGCTACACTCTCTTTCCCCCCTCCCCCTTCACCTTCCCCCCCCACCTTCCCAGGTGATTTGAACTAAAAATGGAGATTAAAAAAAAAAAACTTTTCCCCCCTCAAAAAAAAAAAAACCAAAACAAAAACAACCCAAACAAAAACAAACAAACAAACAAAAAAACCCCAAACAAAACAAAAGCCACACCACTAATCAACAACAGAAAAAATATATAAAACAGCAGCTGTAGCAGCAGCGACAGTCTCTCTCTCTCTCTCTCTTCCCCCCCCCCCCTCCCCCCCACACCCTTTCTCTCTCTCTCTCTCTGACTCTTTCAAAACTTCAGCCCCCAAAGTTCAGCCGGAGCAGCAGGGAGAAAGAAAGAGAAAGAGCTTTCAGCGGAGAGCTGGAAGTGATGGGAGGAGGGACCCAGGTTCGGGTCAGAGCCTCCACAGGTTGGTTTGTTGTTGTTGGGATCTGTGGCTGGGGAAGGGGAGGCGGCGGGGGGAGGCTGCGAGCGGGTCTGAGAGGGCAGCGCTGTTTCCTTCTAACCCCGCGCTCTCGGGCGAGGGCGGCAGGCAGGGAGGCAGAGGGGGTTACTTTTTCACACACACACCCCCGACTGCTCTTTCCCCTTCCCTCTACTTGCTCCCTCCCCCGCAAACTTTCTGTGCCAGGCGGGGGCCGCGGCAGAGGCCGCCCGCGCCCAGCTGTCAAAAACACCCAGCGACCGCCGCCAACTTTGTGGCGAGGGCGGCCGGCGGCGCCGCGCGGGGCTGCCACCCCTCTGCCTCCTCTGCCCCTTTCGCCTTCCCGTCCTCCGCCCCGCCGCTCCTCGAGCGGCTGCAGTCCCTCCCGCTGCTTCTCCTCTTCCTTATCGGCTCCAGGCACCGCTGGAGCGAGCAAGAGGGAAGGCGGCAATGCGAAAGAAAGCTGGAGGGAGGGCTGAGAGGGGGCAGAGAGACGGCGGAAAATGGAGCGTAGCCCAGAGGAGGGGGTAAGGAGCCGGAGGGGAAGAGGGAAGAGCGTTAGAAAGGAAGGGAAAAGTTAGGCGAAGTTTTTGCTCGTGGTGCCGGTTTCCCGCTTCCCACCCATTGCTCCATCAGCTCCCAGGGCTCTGCTGCGGCGGCGACGGCTGCTGCTCGGTGTGGGATCTGAGGAAATATTTGTAAAAGGGTGGGATTTTTTTTTTTTTTTTTTTTTTTTTTTTTCTGTGGAGCGGGGGGGCTGGGTAAGGGAGGCGGGAGGAGGTGAGCCGTCACGGTTGTACGTTCGCAGGGAACAGACAAGAGTCACATCTGTGTGTGACACGGAGCCAAACCGAGCGAAACCCTGCCCCGGCGGCGCCGTGGAAGCGCAGCCGCCGCCGCGGCCCTGACTGGGCGCGCAGGCACACGGCGGCCGGCCGGGCGCGCTCCCGCGGGGCACGGGGCGGGGCGGGACGTTCCGCGCCCTCCCGCGGCTGCCGGCGGACCGGCCCGCGCCGCTCGGCACGGAGCCAGCGCACGGCGCGGGGGCTCCGGGCTGCCGAGCGTCGGTCCTCGCTGTCCCGTCGGAAACCTTCCCTTACCGGTTCGAAGCGCGGGTCTCCACGCGAGCCCCGCCGGCGGCGCCGAGGGGGTGGCAGAGCCGACCCTCGTCGCACAGGGTGCTCGGTCGGGGGAAGGTGGCTGAGGGCTGTCAGGCTTCACCTGCGGGGACCGGCAGCCCAGCCCGGCTGTCCCTCGTGTCCTGCCTGAGAAGGCGCTGAGGGTCACCAGTGCGGTCAAAACCGGCTCCCTTCGTCAGGCGCCGTGTAAACACGAGGTTTATACACGAGGTTTAAACACGACCGGACCGTTAAAAAGTGCGTGTAAGGAGAACTTTCCAGGCGATGTGAAAAACAGATAGCACATTTTGCTCCCTTTTGGTGTAGCTGGACACTCAGATGACCTAGCAGGGACTGAGAAAAATTGAGAGGAGATGGAAGGTAGGCGTCTGCACTCCTGATTTTCCCTGCGTCTGCTATGGACTGAACTCACAGTAAGCCTGCTGTAATGAACGGCATGTCCCCGTGAATTGCCAACTTCCCAAGCTTGTTACCATATTCTGGCATCTTTGTTACTTGTTACTTGTGCCGTTTATTTCCTATGCCTGTCTGAAGAGAGAAGGGTAGATTATCTGTATTAGTATCAAAACTAGTTGTTGATAAAACCCAATATTATATATCTCAATGCCTGCTTCTGTGGAAAATTCATTCTGTGTCCTGGGTATTTGTCGGATAGCTTCATTAGGCATAATATGTCTCAGCTTATGGACAGGATTTGTAGTGTCCACACTTCATCAGGATCTTTGAGAGCATGTTTCAGGCTCCAGATGACGATTCAAAAGGATTTTGCATTCATCAGGATTTGGGGGTTTTTATACAAGTGGCAAGACCAATAAAGATTTTGAGTAATTTATGGTCATTCTAAAAAAAAAAAAAAAAAAAAAAAAAAAAAAAAAAAAAAAAAAAAAAATCACAGGACTAATTAAGCCATGACTTGGTGCCTTTTCTGTCAAAGGGGAGAGATAAGAAAAACCTTGTTAATTATTTCAAAGTCACATTTTATCGTACATAAAAACGCATTTGCCCTTTTGAACCAAGGGAAGGGAAGGGCCAAGAAGTTGCCAAAAAATCGTGTTCACACAGCCCCCTCGTGGTCAAAACCTTCAGAGCCTCACAACCACCTCTACTCAGAGGAAGGAGGGAAGGGTCAAAGCAGCCTGATGCAAATTAAAAATAAAGCGCTGCAACCTTGGCTCGCAAAAGGCATGGTCACCTGCTAGAATAAAGATATGCCTTGCCTATTACGAGGCTAATCTTTACTGTGCAGTTTCACAGAAGTGAATCAAAGGTTATAAATGGTTACAGCTTTGTGAAAGTTATTAGACTAGGTAGAAGGCCACTCAACTAAATTTAAAACCAGATTTCCTTACTATATTGGAAAACATTTTTTTTTTTTTAACCGGGGCTAGGCGTTTGAAGGATATATTTCTATATGCACTAAATGAGTAGATTACATTGATAATAACCTGTATCAATAAAAAAAAATCTAAGCTCTGATCTGTCATTTCAAAGAACCTGTAAGTGTAGCACAATCATTAATAGCTTCCAGTTACTTTATTTTTAAAGACTCTAAGTAATTTTATATGAAAACTAATAAAGCTTCATGGAGTTACTCCTTTGTTAACTTGCTTGATATTTGATTCAGCATTTTTAAACCTTTATTTTCTTCTACCTGTCAATAAGCCAATGTCTTTTGTATTGGCAGTATATTACAGCCTCTTGAAAGCTGATGAGGAGGTAAAATGGCTGGAGGCAAGTTGGCTGTTGAGAGTTCTGATTCTTGGGTTGACAGTATGGGATTACAGGGTAAACACTGTGGAGTAAGACACTTCTGCTTATAGGATCTGTACCAAAACAACTAACTGGTGTCATTTGAATACATAACATCATTAGTCTTCAGACTGAACAAGCTCCGAGTTTTTCTGAAAATTCACATCTTTCAAAGTCGTGCTTTCAGTCACATACACAATAGTGTTTTAAATTTCCACTGAGTTCTTGCTTTCAAGTTTGTCTACTATGTAGTATATTCTGAGATAAAACTAAGAAGATAGAGCACGTATTAAAATACTATACCATCCACATGCACAGTAACTTTTGTTTCTTTCTAGTGCTGCAGTGACTGTGAAATCAGCATGTCATTGATATTGCAGGAAATGACAACATACCTTTACTTGCCGTTCAGTCTCAAAAGACAGTGTACAGACTCGTGGTGTGTCACAGGACTGTCTTATGACTTCTCAACGTGTGTAATTATCTTAAATTTTGGATATTATATGCAAGGTTTCAGAGACTAAGTGCAAAGCCTAAACTTTGATTTGCTTCTTAGTCTAATTATATTTTTTTCATGAAGAAAACAGTGTCTCTAACAATTTTAGCCTCATCAACAGGGATATATTGACAGCAAGTATTCCTCACTGTAGTTTTCCTTCAGAAGCAGCTGTGATCACCAAAAAGAATTAGTAGTATTCCTTGTCTGAGATTCATTAGCAAGAACAAAGTTAGAAAGTAAAATAATTGTCTTCAGGTTTTTTTGTGTTTGTTTGCTGGGGGTTTTGGGAGTTTTTTGGGGTTTTGGGAGGTATTTTTGTTTGGTTGGTTTGGTTTTTTGCTTTTTGGGGTTTTTTTTTTGGTTGGTTGGTTTGTTGTTTTTGTTTTTCACAGATTGGAGCACCAAGATATTGCAAATTAGAATCTGAGTAGTAACTGCAACTTGAGAAGAATGGAAACATAATTCATCTAAATTGTGAATGTCTCCAGAGTGTGGTATTTCTTTTCTGTCTTGATCCTGTTTCTCACAGAAGGAATTTATGGTTCACTTGAATCTTTTGCCCATTTTGCAAACCTGGAGGTGTGGTCCAGAGCATTTGCCCAACCAACAGAGCAGAGGTAGAACATAAGGCACCAGAATCCTGAAAAGGACTACAACAAGATACTAAACTGAAATCTTCCATATTCTGATGTGTGGCAAGGTAAGACAGAACACTTCTTGAGAATGGTATAATTGAAATGTAAATGAAAAAAGAATTTACTGGTAGAAAGAATCTCCAACATCTCCAACAGAGAAATTATTCCCAGTCCTGAGCATGAAACCTGTTTTCTGTAGTCCACAATTCGTACTAGAGCAAAGAATCCAATCCAAAAATACCCATCAATATTTTAGACCAATGTCATCACAAAGTTCTAATCTGATTATTCATTTTATTTAGGAATATGACTGTACCATCCATATGCATACTGAATATTTGTATTAAATTCCTATGCTAAGTGTTACTTAAAACAGCTAGCCTAGATTTATAGCATGATTTACAAAAGATAGGCTCCTGCTTTCTATTAGAGATTATTCTTTTCCCTTTTTTCTTTTTATTTTCTTCCTCTTTTTAGGCATCTTTGTTTGAGTGTTATGCTAGTTAGTCTATCAGATTATGATATTTGGGATACCACTGTCAATAATCTGATTAGGAGAGAATATCTGAGCATTTATTATTAAAAAGGGTCTAAAGGTTTCTTAGGCAAACTATAAATTTCCTCACAGAATTTGAAGTTTGATCTTATGTTGGCAGAGTATCAAGGATGCTACTTCTGAAGGGGTTCTAAACCCCTTCATAGCTCTGAACCCCAGGGGACTGAGACAAGATGCGGAAAACTCAAGTTTAAAGTCAGTTGCACAGGATCACACAGGAGCTTAGAGACAGGGGTAGAATCTAAGTCTCCAGGATGAAGTTTATCTGCTTCGTGTGCTTTAACCACAGTTCCGTCTTTCTCTTTCTGTCTTGTTCATCACACATCTTAAAACTTCAGCAGTAAATTAAGCAGGAATATTAGGAAAGAAGCCCCCTTCATTATACAGGCACTCTGTTTAGAGAATGTCATGGTTTCTCTGTACTTGATACAGACACATGTTTCAGGAAGGAAACAGTACCTGATCATACAATTTCAGACACTGTGTACTCATCACATCGAAGGGCTGAAATAATATTGTGTAGACACTTATAAGGATAACATTTCTTAACTTCTGAACATATAACTTTCTAACCCCTGCTAGCCAGCTGTCAAAATTCAGTATTAAATTCATGAAACTATGTCAAATAACAATAGTGATACTGTAGTGTTCTGAGTGAAAAGTACTTTTGTCATGGACAAAGTGAAGTAAGAATAGCTAATTATCCTTTTCCTCTTGCACTAAAATACTGAAGGTGATTCAAAGCCTTTCCAGCACTTTAATGTTGCTTAGTCCTCCCAGTCATAATTGTTTTGGGGTATGAAAAAAGGTTGTCTGCAACATATCCATCTTTTTTTCTTTTTGTACCATATCCTCTTTACCAAATATTTTCTAACACTCTTTTAGAGGTTGCTACCACACAGTTTGATTTATCCTAAACTTTCCCCAAAGCATCAGCAGATATTCTTTAAGACAAATATACTTCCAGTACTGTGCGAGCTCAGCTGAAAGAATATATATTAAAAGCAATAGATATAGATATTAGTTTGTAGTTCTACAACAGTTTTTGTAAGGGACACTAGAAGGTTTTAAACATAAGCAAAGAAACAAAACTATTCAAGCACTTTATAGAGATGTAAGGAATACAGTGCAGTAAGTTTCAGCAACTTGCTTAAAGTAGTAAAAAAAAGTAAAAATAAATGTTTTGGATCTATTTGGTAGTTCTATTATCATCCTTTCTCCAATAAGAATACATATGTTTACATTTAAGAGCTCTCCAGATTGAAGTTTCTTCTTTCTCTGTTGTCACTTCCAATCTTTGTCCATCAAAATTGTTTTCTATAACTTAGTAATTGCTAGTCAGAGACCACACGTAGTGTTCTATATGCATTCTGGAATATGTTTCAGCTTATCTCATATAACACTTGAGGGTATTTTTCCCAAGTGAATCTCAATGTTTTTCAGTTCTCCTAGTGTTTTACCATTTGTTTTCCTTATATTACACCAGTCAAAAATGATTGCCTTGGAGAGTTAGTTGGGAGCACGATGGGAAAGTCTCTCTTTTTTCTTACCCAGTATAACTGCTTTAGTCTTGAACTCTAATTGTTGATGGGATTTTATTTCTTTCATCCTGGTATCTTACAATGAGTATCTGTGCACTTAGCTTGATCTCATAAATTAGTTTTAACAAATAAAATGCCCCAGTCAGAGCTAATAGTGACTGGGGGCTCAGCATCTTAAAAACAACAAAAATGTCAAATGTAATACGGCAGGGCAAATCACTAAATCTTTCATGTCTAGTCTTGAAAGATTACTGCTAAGACTTCCCTACTTTTAGAAAAATTATTTTTCTGCTATTCACACCTTGCTTAAATGGTGACAAAATATGGATGTGGCACCCTAAGCTGAATATAGTACAGAGCATTAAAGCAGGCTTGAAATAATGTGGCATAATTCCTCATCCATCATAACTTCTCTATTCACTTTTATTTTTATTTTTTAGTAATTGCTTCAGATATTACAATACTATTTGATCTTCGAAAGAAAAGAAGGCAGGAGAATTGACAGCTTGATCCTTGCCTTCTTACAAAAGACCAACTTTTAGATTTTGACCTCTCCTAGCAGTTCATTCAACTACTTTAATAGCAGATACTTAATTGGTCTTGTTTGAACTTGAGCTTGACTGTAACCCTCACATCCAAAGATCTAGTTAGAATGCCAGGGACTCTCACTGCTTTTATTATAAACACTTTGTTGGGGACATCTAATAGACTTCCTGTATTTGTTTATTTTGGCGAGGTACGATTACAGAAAGAAGGTGTAGACTTTGCTATTGGCATTACTTTAAATCTTAGGAACCTGGAAAAAATAGGAAATTAAAATATTGTGTCCAAAAACTGGTTTCCTTTTTAAAGTAATTTTTCATCCATGTGCTTCTACCACAGGATCATAAGCAAAATACTATTTGCAGTTGACAGAGCTATCCACATAGAATTTTGAATTTCCTTTCTGTTTATTGGCTGCCCCACTTCCAGTTAGTTTGATTTCACATCCAAAGTGTTAGTCTTTGACCTTGAACCAATTTCTCCAAATTTGTGGCCCCACCAGTGTAAATGTATATGTGTGTGTGTGTATGTATGAAATCAATAAGAGAAATTTATTCCATGCATGTATGGATGGACAAGGAGAATAAGGGAAATAGTGAGCAGTTGTCTAAATGGTTCTTTTTGAACCCTCAAAATATTTTGGAGTCAGTTCAAACTTAAAATGTGGATCTTTCAACATTGGTAACTTGTAGTTTGTGAGTTTAAATTAATTATGCAGGGTAGGATAGTCTTTCAGTATATTTGATTTCAAGGATATAAAAATGTGACTTCCTACTTTGAAAGTTAATTGTGTAATTCACCCTACCAGTACTGTTAAGAAATACCTCTGTTCAGAGCAGTGCTAGAGATGACGAGGACAGTGCATTGGCTCTAAGGAAGAAACAAAGGAAGTTATCATTTGAAGGACTGCAAGAAACTGTTCTTTGTGAAATACTCTCACAGAAAGAGTAGCTATTCTTAGCGTATGACATTGAGTCTGTAGCAGCTGAGATTTTCTTTGTAAAATTATGCTCGGTACGCTGAATATTTTAATTTAATTCTCTTGTTTGTGATTTCTTGGTGTATCTGAAAAGCTTTCATGTGCATGTATCCTCTATGAGTTCTGTAAATGAATACACTATGTACAAGCAAAAGCCATTTTATGTTGGATACACATAAATAAAAAAGGTTATCAGTACTGTGTTTGCCTTTGTGATCTAGACAGCATAAATTTTAAATTTTAAGCAGTTCTAAAACCTGTCCCAATCCAAGGAGGCAACATTATTTCACAGATCACTTTGATTAAGTCAAATTTCTTCTGCCTGACTTGTTACTGCAAATTAATGGTATTGCACTGGTTGCACATACACTGCTACTAAAGAAGAGCTACCACAAGCTGTGACATAAGAACTATGACAACAACTCTTGCAAAGTTAGCAGTTCTGTGGCATCTTCAGTTCAGTGACATGTTCAGCAAATAAAATAGTTAAAATATCAGGTTTGTTACTCCTAATCACAGAATTAATTGAGTCTTCAGATAGCATGGCAGATACAGTCTTGTGGGTTTTGATGGTGTACTTCGCTGAAGTACATGAATCCAAGCTTTATTGTCAGTGCTTCCCGTAATAGTGTTGCTACATTGTTGCTATTTCCTGTTTTCAGTCTTTAGTAATATAGGATAGCCCAGGGTTTCAATCTGTTTTCTTCTCTCTCTTTTTTTCCTTTCTCTCTGAAAGTTTAAAGAGTGGTGGAAATACCATCCAAGTCACATTTTTTAAAAGGAAACTGCATAGTCTAGACTTTTCTAACTCAATTCACGTATTTCTCTTAAAAGACAAAAAATATGTCCTTGTAACTTCTTCAGCTTCTTTTGAGACTTTATTCCTTTACAGACCAGCCACAAATACACACATACACAAAAGCATTGCTTAGTGATTTGTAAGAGATGTTGACAGAATTGAAACAATTGCTTTAAAATTAGAGCTAAAATAAATTTGAAAGCTGTATTTGAAAGGAAGTATGATCTTTAATTGGAGTGCCCCATTTATGCAGAGGAAAGACATAGACATCTGGTCCTCCATGTATAGTTTTAGTAGGCATTTAATCAGGAAATCTGTGTAGAAGCATAATACTGGATACATTTTTCCAGACTCCAGAGGAAAATACTATTCATCAGGAGTGCAAGTAGCTCAGAGTCTCATTTTGCAACAAAGGGCCATCAAAACAAATACATAAGGAGCTACTTCTGGCTCTTAAAATACTTCTTTCTCTATTTGTCTTATTCAAAACAGCTTTAAAATATTTTTTTGTATTACTGTAAAGGCTAGGCCAATAATTTAGGCTTTAAATTTATTTACTTATACCAGGAAAAGTTAATTCATTAATACAAAATAGATATAGGTTGCTGGTATCATGCCTTGTAGATGAAAAGCAGGTATTGTGATGGTGAGCAGGAGACACAAAACACCCAGCATCGCTACTGTGTATGACAAAGAGATATGTTACTTCACTTTAAACTGGATCTGTGCAGTTGGTATGTTGCCTTAATTTCATGTAATTGCAGAGTTTTGGATCTGGAACAAATCTCAGGACTTGTAATCTATTTTGAGACAAGATTATGTGTAGAACATCTCTATGACAAGTTGTTTCAAAATTTCCTAAAAAGTCCCTCTATACTCTCCATAAGTGGCCTATTCCAGTACTTCACTGCCTTTAATGTTAGATTTTCCTAAGAGCTAAACAAAATACTATTTCTTATAAATAAGCTGATTCCTTCTTGTCCAGTCCTAGGCAGACTTCGTAGCAGACTTTTGAACACTGGAAGATTTTTTTCTCTTTTTTTTTTTAAGTCTTCCACCTTCCCCATAGGGCTAACACCTTTTCCTTCAAGCATTTCTCACGTGTTGTATTTCTGCAAATTATTAGCACTCTTGTTACTTTTCCCCGAGGACTACTGAATTTATCATAAATACCAGAAAGTTCACTAGTCTGGTTTGCAAATAGTGCTCTAGCTGAAGCTTCATGTGATCCATAGGCAGTAGAGTAATTACCTATTTTAGTTGATATACAATATTCTCGGTAATGCAGCTCAAAATGGCATTTGCCTCTTAATACTATACTGATCTACTCAGTATATGTTCCACTCTAACTTGATCTAACTACTCTATCCATACTACTGTGATAACAATGTCCAAGATGCTGGTCTTTCTTTTTAATTATTTTTACCTTATTCTGTTGTTCTTTGCCAGGAACTTTGAAACAAACCTTTCTTAGATTCTTTCAATTTATCAAGATTATATAAAATATGCTCTGTCACCAAAGTCATTACTGAAATTATGGTCAACCTTATAATTGTCAAAATCCTGTGTTCCATGCCATCTGTTTCAAGACAGCTGAGCCAAGTAATTGTGACTCTGCTGATCCAAGGATTGTCAGCTCAGTTACAAAAACAGTACAGATGTTATCAAATAGAACAGAAACCAAACTAATAAATGCTTTTACATGACTCTTGAAACCCATTGTAGGTAGTCTGGTGCTTCTGTGCAGAATTAGCTTCTATCATAAAAATCTTATTAATTCAGGTTTGACTACAACCTTGCCAACAGAGCACACTGGAGATACATTGATAAACCAGTGAAGATGTGTTGAAGTCTTCTCTGAAAACTACCTTGTAAGACCTATTTAAGATAAAAATTTTTGAGGATGCTAAAGTCTCTTTGGCTTGACACAAAGCTGTAGATTCACTTAACATTAGTAGAGACACTTAACATTAGTAAAAACTATATCTCCCATAATGATCTATTCTCAAGTTTGAAAAATTTATCTCAAATTTCTTGGTATTTCATGCATCTCTTCCTTCTTTGTAAAATCACCCTAAGAACAGCAACAGCTCTGCATTTTCTTGCTACGCATCTTCAGAGTCTTCAGTGAAAGCTGTTATATACGCATAAACATAGCTGTCTGTTTGGTCAAGTAAGTAAAAGCAGGGAATCAAATTGAAGTCTTTTGCACTGTCTTGCAGACCACTAACCACAGTAAAGATATTTGGCTAGCCCAGAAATAACATGTGATACTGAAGTCATATCCAGACTGGGGATTTTTTAAATCATGGTATCCTCAGGAAGCAATAATTTTAGGACTAAGGGCAGGATGATTGTTTTGTTTTCTTGTAAATCTTTCAAGATGCTAATTGTGATTACAGTATGAAATTAGAGATCTATCCAGTGTGATAAATGCATTTCATATCACAGACAATTCGAAATTTGAGAAACTTAAAGGACTGTCTGTTCAGAATAGAAAAGTATTTGTTTGCAGAAATGTGTTTATGTACAAGAACAGAAGTCAAACAGCAGAATCAGACACCTTTTGGGTAAAGGCTGCCCAAAGGTACTTGCACTTGCAAAGCTGTAAAGCTTTGAGGTATATTAGATGAAATTATTTTTTTCCCACACAAACAGTACTAGGTATCTGAATTTGACTTTTAAAAATTGCTTAGCATATGAAATTGGTTATAATACTCTTTTTTAGTAGAGAGGCTCAAGAATAAATGCTTTCAAGCTGTGCAGGGTACACAAACAAATTGCACAAAGGGAAGCTTGGATCTGTAAAACAAATCTGTTCAGTAGGTCAAGAGTATTAACTAAATTCATCTTGTATTTTAATGCAGAACTCAGGCACCAGGGCATAACAAGGAATGGGCATACTTCATCCCTGCTTGGTAATTTGTGGTGGTGTTCATGTATCTTGAGAACTTCCCTCAATCGTTTGTCATTAAATCAGTTCCACTGGCAGTCAGGTTTCCATGCTGAGAGCTAGGAAGGAAAATATTTATGATTAAAGAGACATACAGCTGCTATTACTGATCCTGAATAGTTTATTTTGGACACCCTAGATTAGGACTTTCTTTTATTTTTTTCACTTTTGGGTAAAAGCTTGGGTGTGTGCTTGAAAAAATAAGCCTTCAGTGAGGGTAGAGAATGCCCATTTATTAACTATTCTGACTGCTGTTTAGGCACTGTAGTATATTTGAGATAAACAGCAAGATTGAAAACAATGTTGTTGTTGTTGTTACTGTTACTGTTACTTAACACAAATAGGTATATTGTCTTTGTTTTCCACAAACATAAAGCTCTTTAGTGTAAGGTGCCACAATGAAATTCAGACCAAGTCAATGTCTGTACTTCAAAATAAATTGCAGACATTTGCTACATATTTTGACTATCTTAGTTTTTGCGGTATATTAAAATAAATTCTTTCTTTAGTTTCCCTAAATAACATTCATAGAAGGTCAAAAAAGTGAATAATATTCAATATTTTGTTGAAAAGTGAACAAAAGTACCTGCTTTCATTTCTCTTAGAATGAACTAATAGTCCATCTCAGGAAGTAGTTTACTTTTCAAGCACTTCATGGAAGTTGATGTTGATATTGTTTAATAATGCAGTTTACATTACTCTTAGTAGACCAACTACAAAAAGTGGTTGATTAACAATCAAAAGTATACAAAAAGTATATTGATATTTAAGCAAACAGTTTAAAGAACACCTGTGTACACCAATCATTCAACTCTCAATACTTAGTAAAACTGACAGCTGTCATTCTAGACAGCTTACATGACTCAGGCACTTCGTTTCATCCTACTGTAAAGTTTCTTTGGTGACTATGTGGAATTGCTCAGAATTGCTTGTCGCAATGTATTTTGCCTCCAATACTGATCTAGTGCTTCCAAGTGACTTATTTAACTATGAACTTCCTCTCCTTGTTCTAGTTAGGTCATTTCCTCAGTTTTCCTTGGCTTCTGCTTTTCTAGTCACCATAGATATCTGTATTCTCAAACTCCCTCCACTTCTTTTGCTGTGTTAGATGGTATAATCTCCAAAGACTAATAATATTGAGTACAACTTCTCTTTTAATCCACAAGCCACATATCTTTCACTCTCCTCCCTTCTATTCTGAGATACAATTTCTTCCATAAATAAAAATAAGGAAGAAGATGTAGTATTTAGATGAAAGAAAAGAAACATGGAAATATATAAATTACTACATTAATTTTCCACATAAAATAATTTATATAACATATGTGACATTAGTAAATATACTTCTTACTTTGGAATGCCTTTTATTAGTACCAAGCATGTCTTCTGGATCAAAAATACCATAAAGTTAACATATATTATAAAGTCCTTGTATCAACAAAAATACTTCTCAAGATGGCACTTGTTTTTACATATTGAAAAATACTTTATTTACTACAAGAGGTACATACCAAATCTGCAAATACTAGAAGCAGTTACTCCAGAGGATTAATGTCTCTTGGGCCACCCCCAGGGATTCTTAAGAAAATTGGTTTCAATTTTGTTTTCCTACTTTTTTGTGTAACCTAAGCCAATGTAGCTCTTTGTAGTTGAGTTCCACTTGAAATGGTGGAATGGGTATTACAAGAAGCTTCCAATTTACAGGAGTAGAGACACATATGCTCAGCTAAAGTTATGAGACTAAGACTGATCATTACAAATACTCCACTGGAATATAGCAGCTTTTGACAAAAAGAAAAAAAAAATCTGTACAGGATATCAAGATTTCTTGGGATTGTGGAATTCTGTGCAAATTTACTGATTTCTGCTTCAAATATGAGGTGCATTTCCTATCTTTGTTATATCTCCCATAAACATACAGGAGGAAAAAGTTTTATAAAGTTATAGAAATATTCCAAAACACTCCAATGTACACACTTCTGCTGTTAGGAAGAGCACAATAACAAATTACACAGCAAAGACACTGCTGAGATGCAAAAGTAAGAAGAGTAAGGAAAAAGCTCAGTGTACAGAATCCATTTAATGTCTTGTGGCAAAGGCAGGCAAATGGTGATTAAGATGCAAGACAAATTAATCATGCTGGTGATAAAAGAAATGGAACGTGTAAAGCATATAAGGAAATATAAGAGCTTGCAGGGGAAGTAAACAGAATAGACAACACAGAAGGATGTACAGTCTCTGTCGCTTCTTACTACCTTTAATTCTCATGTAATTTTTCCAAGTAAAAAGTAGTATCTGATCACTCTATTTCTATTATAGTAACTTAATCCTTTTCCACAATGCAATTTACACATTTTCTTTCCCAATTTGAGGCATTTATTCATCTGTCTTTCAAATCTTCTACAGAGTCTTTTTTACAGTATGTCCTGTTTTTCACTGTAATCTCATTTGCTTGCCCTCAAACATTTTTCCATTTTCTTCCAAGCTGATCTTCCATGCTTTTAGATTTCATTTGCACATAGGTCTGTATGTTGCAGAAATATTTCCCTTAAGATTTTAACACAATCAAAAAGTATACTAAATACAACATAGATACTAGGCAAAAGCAATCAAATTATTTTGCACTGACGAACTAGCATGCACAATGCTATGAGTTGCATCATGTAGTAAAATAAACTGCTATGGTAATTGTCATGATGTCCAAGATAGTTTTTCATTTTCTGTGTGGATGCTTTTCTTCCTTTCCTAAAAAGAATCCTCAAAAAAAAAAAAAAATTTAAATCGAACTAGCGAATCATTTGCCTTTTTAACATTTGGGAGCAAAAAAGGCTCCTGATCAATTTAGTATCTACTCTAGGTACATTTACTTTATATTACTTCAGAATATGACCAGCAATCAAAAGACTTTGCAGCAGTAGAAAGTTTTCTAACAACCTTCTGCATAATTACTGGACTTCCTTCCTTCCTTCCTTCCTTCCTTCCTTCCTTCCTTCCTTCCTTCCTTCCTTCCTTCCTTCCTTCCTTCCTTCCTGCCTGCCTGCCTGCCTGCCTTCCTTCTTGCCTTCCTGCCTGCCTGCCTTCCTGCCTTCCTGCCTTCCTTCCTGCCTTCCTGCCTTCCTTCCTGCCTTCCTTCCTGCCTTCCTGCCTTCCTTCCTGCCTTCCTCCTTACTTCCCTCCTTCCCTCCCTTCCTCCTTTCTTCCCTTCCTCCCTCCCTGCCTTCCCTCCCTTCCTCCCTGCCATCCGTCCTTCCATCCTCCTTCCCTCTCTTCCCTCCCACCCTGACAGTACCGATTCATCAAGGTGGATGAAGAATTTGGGTATAAAGATGTTCAACCTTAGGGGAAAATCTGCAAGTTAGTAGATTACAAGTGATTGGATCAATAGAAACCAGCAAATCTGAAGCAAATAACTTGATAAATTTCAAAGGGGATGAAGAGGAGAAGAGGGGTCCATCATGAGACAGCTATTGTCACGTGGCACGGATGGACAGGAGACACAGAGAAGAGAGAGGTATTTAGTTAACTTCTGAGAGCAGAAGAAAAAGATCATGTTAGGATTAGTTGTAGGGTCACTGATTATGGAAAATATTTGGAGGAAAATACACATGGTGAAACATTTAGCCTGCTAGAAGTCCTAGAAATTTTTAGTCTGTGTTTCAAAGAAGCTATATTCACAGAAGTTATGTACTCACTAAATATCAGAGTGAAAAATAGTGTGAAGAGACCAAAGAGCTGCCACAAACACAAATAAGAAGTAATGCAGAGGGCACCAGAGAAGAAAAACCTCAGGCGTGCAGAAATCAACTGAGAGAGTATTCAACTTGAGAGGGAACCCTAGAAAACAGGTATAGAAGCCTATGGAATTTGTTCTGTATTCTTTTATAATGCCTATGTAGGCATGAGTTAAAAGTGTTCCTTATTTTATAAAAGGCCATTCCATCTTTTCTGAAGTTGGAAAGTATAGTGCTAATTGATGAGGTTATTCACTTGTTAGAAACCTGTCAAATGTCAGTGCAGCATTACAAGACACAAAGTTGCAAGGACGTAAAGTATCAGGCTTTTGCTACTCAAAACAGTGCTGATTCTACTCCTCAGGAAGTCAAATTCCTGTGGACTAGTATGTCCTTGGCTAAAAGGCCTAGTCTTGATAAGCCTCTGACCTCCTGGTTAATCTTTGTGTCCTCTTTCTTTCCCCTCCCTGAACATACTGTTTTCCTTCTTCAGGCTGGTTAGTAACTAGTCAGAATAAGCAGTAAGAAAATGGAAGCAAGGATTTTTCTTGGGTATGTGCTCAAGGTTTTCAGGGAGTGGTGAAAATTTCTCACTGTGAACATCTGTAGCTGTGATCAACAACGCAACTATTCTGCAGTTGCTGTATCCTGCATGTCTTTCCACACTTTCCAGCAATATTGCAATCATTTTTGATTCTGGAAGTGAAGGTATGTCAGTATAGAAGAGGAGATTTTTCTTTTTTGGTGAGGAAAAGTGAGTTTAGTGAAAATCTTACTGAACTCATGGGCAAAGTGACATTCAGGCTTCTTATGTGAGAGGCGAAGACAAGGAAAACAATGATGATGACTGAAGAAGCATGTTTTTCAGAACTCATGACTAACATGAGGCCAACTCCAAAAAACATATAGTTGTGCTTAAAAAGAAAAGGCCAGACAGTAAAATATCTTTATTTACAGTGGATTTTTTTACTGTCCTCTTGATACTGGCTAAGAAGGGTGAATAAAGAAAGAGTCAGGCACTTGCTTTCCAGAAAGAAAACAGAAAGAGGACATCTTTGGATATAAGTACAAGATCACACAGCTTAATAGCCCCCAGGGGAGCAGATATTTCTAGGAAAAAAAAAAAAAAAAAAGAAAGAAATTCCTCAGAGATCCCAATGACAAAGATGCCCTGGTTTTAGAAGCTTCTGTTTCTCATATCAAAAACTAGCAAATGGAGTAGTAACAGAGGCTCCCAAGTAAACTGACACCCCAAATGAGCAGTACCCATGTCATTCAGGGAGAAGCAAAGACCATCCAGTTCAGTGTGTTAAAGTGTTTATAGCTTACATCCCAAGTTTCTCCTTTGCACTCTGCTGAGGCTTTTGCCAAATCCCTACATACATTAACAATACTAACCACACTCCATACTTGCTTGACAGGCTGCCTATCAGTAGAGAATACAAATTCAGCCTGGATACTAAGTTTATCTAGCACATAAAACAGTCATATACAAGGATGACCAGCAGTGATTAGACTATGGTACTACACAGAAGTTCTTCCATGTGATTTGAATTAATTGATTTATTAGAAGCAAAATAGCCAGGTGGGTCAAGCTAATTAAGACTATGATTGCTAATTGCCAACACTGGGGACAATATGAGCTGCAGAGGCAATAGATACAGTCTGTTTGCAACAGCTCTGTAAACTGCTACATAGTTAAGACTGGAGAAAAAAAATAAGGGAGAAGATGTTGCTGAGATGAAGGTATAACTTACAGTATGCCCCATTCAGATGAGGTGAAAGCAACCAGTCCTATAAAAAATTTCTCTCACTCCTGAGCTGTCTAGTCTAGTGGCCTCCGAAGTGGTGTGAGCACAAGACAATTCACTGGGAAGAAAATACATCTTGTACCATTAATAAATAAAAATAAAGTACTTAATTTGTCTTTATATTATCCTTTTCTAAATTTTTATTTTAAAATATTTTATACATAATATATTACTATAGTAGTGCATTTATATAATCTATAAATTATATAGGGGTGCATGATCAATAAAGTTTGGAGTCTACAGGTCTAGCTTAAAATTCAGAATGAGTTTTCATCAGGTTTCCAGTTTTCAGTGTATTTCAGTCTCTGCTATCTTGGGTCATTCCAGGTAGTTTGGCTCCCAGGTTTAGGGGTTTAAAAGAAAACAGCAATACCATGTGGTTTATGGTGTTTGTCAAGCTCAAGGCATAAACCTGACATTCATGTGCATTTAAAACTGCATGTTTCTCTATAATGCTTCATAAATCATACAATACAACTGTAGGGCCAATGGGTCCAAATGATTGTTGTTGTCAGATTGTTTGCCTAAATGTCACAGAAAAAGTATGATCTAAATTTGGAAAATCTATTTTAATAAGTCTTTATGACCACAGCTGTATTAAGCCTAAAAAATCCAGATAGTATGCATATTGCAGAAGGCTGAGGCTTTAAAAACTTAGATTTTTTAGATCAAGGAATTAAAAACCCCACAACCTACTTCTAGCTATGGAATTGCTATGGAAGATGTTTTAAAGCAATATCAACACTGTAATTTTTGAAACCTCTCTTATTCTGAACCCAGTTTATTTATGATAAATTAATTTCAAAAGAGATGCATAGTTTTTTTATATTGAACATTGGGTTCTTCATACTTCTTTCTTTATCAAGCACTACATAGTTCTGGACGTTCCCTTTCTTAACATCCCTTTCCTTTTTTCTCACTATGGATTCCCCATACCTCTTTATCAAGCTCTACAAAGTTCTGGAAGTTTCTGTTCTTAATGTCCCTCTCCTTTTTTCTAACTAGTAAATGAACCATGAAATTTATTCCTTTTAAAACAAGATTCCTATTCCTTTCAATTTGCCCGCCAAAACTGATAATTTCCTTGGATGCTGGCACATGTGTTTTATAATGAACCATTTTCCAGAACTTACTCCATGTTTATAGTGACACTCTGAAAAGGGATGTTACCTTCAGTTCTCTCTTCTCCATAGCTTGACTGAAGTTTTGGATAAATATTCAAGCTTGTTCTAAAAGAAACTTCTTCATGTATGATTATTTTTTCTTTACCGTTGCTTTAAATGGAAAAAGTGAAACGTTATGTTGTATTAAAGAAAATTTGATTAACAGTAGATTCTAATGAATAATGATGCTTGTAGCATTGCTTAATCAAATATAATTCAATCTCTATCACAAATCATTTTGTCTTCTCAGTTTTTGCCAACATACATGGCAGGTTTGTGGGAGGAATGTTTATTTCCCATACTAGTTCTATGTGTTTATTTGGTGTTTTCTTATTCATTTGTTTCAGTTCACTTAGCTGGTATTGGATCTTTTCTCTATGGTGCTACCCCCTCATTTAATTTTCTCAGTGGGAGAAATCTCATCCTGAAGAAGTTGCTAGGATCAGAATTTTCCCAACAGATTTTTTCTGATGCTTTATGTGTTCTCTAACAGCACATGTGTTTTATATACTTATAGAAACAATATTTTGTAAATAATAAACATTATAAGGCTTATTTTTTTTTTCAGAGAGGTTAACAATATTTGGCAATTCTGTGGAATATTCTCTGCCTAACCTTCAGTATTATCTTTATTTTCTTAAGCATAAATTGTTAGGCAAGGTTCTTCTCAATGAGGTTTCTGAGGGAATTTTAAGTGCATTAATTCACTAACCAGAGTAAATGAAATTTATTATCTATCTGTGCAACCTTTATACCTCAAAACATTAGTTTTCATCCATTTTTTGAATCTTATTTTGATAGTTTGCTGCCAAAGGATTTGTGTACAGACTTTACTGAGATCTTCCCATATGTCATTATGTTCATGTTTCTGTGCTGCCACACAAGTTGTCAAAGATGCCACATTTTTTTCCATTTCTTTCTATTTGACATATCCCTGGCATTCATTTCTAGTTCTTTTTTTTAAAACACTTGAAATTAGATTAACTAGATGTCTTTTTTAAGCTACTTTAGTATTCATTCCTCCATTGATTGATACTATGTATTAGTTTTTAGCCGTTCTGTACTGAAAATAGAAGAAATAAAAATGTCACATTCTGACCTCATGTCAAGACCTTGTGGGTTTCTTTTGACTAGTTACTTTAGAAATATTTTAGTTATCTCTTCAGGATTTTTGCTTCCATTAGGGACACATTGACAGTAATATCCTTGCTTTGTAGCTTAGAAATATTCATAATCTAGCCTGAACTGTCTGCTGTTAAGCCTAGAGAGTGTTGTATGCTTTAGAAGCTGTATAGGTACTGATGTGGACTGCTTTGAGATATACTCCTATATAAGCTCTGGCCTGTGCAAAATGCTAAAAGCAGCATTCTTACTAGTGCTTTAGCCTCTCACACAACATTGCTTAAAGAGTGGTATAGGCAACACTTTGTTTTACTGTACTTGCAAGAATACATTTTGACTTGAAAAACAGTAGTGCAATACAGAACATCCACTTTCTAGGTCTGCTGACTGTGTGTCGGCAGTTCACCTCCTGAGGTCTTAGACTGCTGACCTGTGGCCTGACAACTCAAATTTATTTGAAGCTTTTGTATCTCTCTCTCTCTTTGAGGCTGATCCAGTCCTCAAAGATGAAACTGAGTGTTGTCCATGAAGGGATAAGATGTAAAACATACTTCAGGTTTTAGATCAGAGCTCAAACCTCAGTGGATCCTTTTGGCTCAAGCTGATTAACTGATCTCCACAATTAATACCTGCGAACTGTTTTGGCAGGCCCATCTGAAAGGTGTTATTTTAGTATAATGTTCATTGTACATGCAAAACTGGTTCAGAATTGTTTTTCTGTAGGAACAAAAATATTGGGTTTTAGTTGTTATATTTAATGGAACAGAGTAAAATATTTTTCTATTTGATCTCTGTCCCCTAGTGGGCTTTCTTTTTTTCTTTCTTTCCAACAGTGTGACAGTTTCCTCTTTAGACTTTTAATTATGTCTCCAAGGACCTTCTACATTAGCAATGGTGGTGGCCATTTACCATTCTACCCAGCTACATTCTACCCAGGCTATAGCAAGTTTTATAAAGATGGTTGTTGTATATTTTAAAACTCCTATAGAGTTTCAGGCTTTATTTGAATAATGTAATGGCAGAAATAGTCAAACCATTCTTTTATCTGGCTACAGAAGAAGTTGACATGCTTATGATTGTGGTAACATGGTCTATTCAGGTCATGGATCTGAGCTGAATATGATAATTCAGACAACTGTTTCTCAACAAATCTGCTAATGTCATTGTCTTTGTGAGGCCATCTGATAAGAACCTCTGCTATAGTATTTGAATAGCTCTTAAAATCAGACACATTGGATAGCTCTCCTCCTCTTCAGGATTCTTATAAAGAATGCTGCATTAACTACATTGTATCTTCCTGTGTTCCATTAATTATATCACTCCTTTTTATTGCATCTCTAGATATCTTTCCATGCTACATGCTGAGAAAAAAATGTAAAAGGTATGCATCTTCCTTTTCACTCAAAAATGCTTCCCAAAAGCCTATTTCCCTCTAAAGTCCAGACAGAAAAACTCAGACATTCCTCAGACTGCCACACAGCATATTTGTAAGAGGATTATAGCAAAGGTGGTGTTAGTTGTGCAACATTTAAAAACATTAGAATTAAATATAAAATCTAATAAGATAGCCTTAAAACCTATTATCTCACTATCAAAACATGTCCTTAGCTTCTTGTGTTCCAAATTCCTCTAACCTCTCTGTTATAATCAGAACATCAGGTCTAACACTGGGTAATTTTAAAGGAATTTCAGGCTGGTACTGCCTTTTCAGGGTTGTTATGAAAAAACATACTGCGCACATGTAAAAACACATGGACTTAGTGAAGGTGCTTTTATTTGTAAGTCACATCTTGAATGCTAAGTCCTTTTTTAAAAAAACAACAAAAAAAGGTTCAGTCTGGACAAACTGTGAAAACAAGGGTAGTCCAACCCAAGACAAACAGTTACTATGCCCAGGTAGTTGTGGTGAAAGAGAAGACCCCCCTCTTCTGGCATGAACTGGAGTAGCTCTCACCAGAAGATGATAAAATATGTTCAAAACCATGTTATAATCAGAAATAGGAATAAACCTAGTATCTGTATATAAAAAAGTATCTCTTCCTCTATCGTGTCCTCTCAAGTTTTCTCATTTCACACTTACACAAACTTAGTCCTCCACACCAGGTCACTGCATGTGTATCAAAAG
This sequence comes from Aphelocoma coerulescens, assembly GCF_041296385.1. NCBI lineage: Eukaryota > Metazoa > Chordata > Aves > Passeriformes > Corvidae > Aphelocoma > Aphelocoma coerulescens. Next base: position 32,829,100 of record NW_027184085.1, read on the forward strand.
TGTTCTAGCTTCTTCTTTGCCAGACTGTGAACATGCAGTGTATCATGGACAGATTATTTTTGCGTATTTGTGTTCTGGTTCAGGACAAAACATCTGAAGAACTCTCTATTCCAAGCACAGAGTGAACTGAGCACTGACATTAAAAATATGCCCTGCAGTCTTGATGACTGTAGGAGGAAAAGCCTTTTGACAGACAAATTGTCTTTGCTCAGGCAATATTATTTGCTTCATTCTTCCCTAAAGGTGACCAATAATTCCAGCTAGTGAGAAAAGACTTTTGCTAAAGATGGTCAGAAATCCTTTTGTATCCAGCATTTCAACTGTTCCTGTAAATGCAAGGTTTTCTCTATGATAAATGTGGCAGTGAGAATTCTGTCCCAGTCACATTTCAAAACAGATAACTCTGTATTTATGTGTATTTATCATTATCTCTTTAGCTGCCAGAAGTAAAGAAGCAGCATTTATAATGTTTCCTTTTGTTTATTTTTAAATTTTGTATTATCTTTTCTTTTTTACCAGCCTTTGCAATTTATGAGTTAATGGTAGGTAGACGGAATTCTTCCCTTTTAGATCATATACTTCACTCTTTGTAAATGCAAGATCGACTAGTTTTCTCTACATCCTAATGGGTAAGAGAAAACAAAGCAGTGAGAGACATTTACATTCCTCCTGTATTGCTGGATGAGCAGCTGTTTTGCTTTAGTTTTAAAAACTGAAGTCAGAGATGGAGAGAAATGTATTGCTGTTTAGTGTAATTCATCTGTAAGGTAGAATATTCCCTGCCTGAAAAATGGGAAGAGTTGACCAATGGTGTATAGTTGTCTCATTTCTGTGCAGTAATACACAAAATAATACATTTCTGTCCAGCAGAGAATGGCAGCCATTATGACAGGTACTGAAGTGGCATGGAAATTTGTCTTAGAATAGAAAAGCACTTAGTTTTCAGCAGTTCTCTTCTGTCTATCACAAAATTCAGATCACTTTAATATGTTTTATACTTTTTAATTCTAGATTACTATGTCAAACCTAAATAATATGAAATTACTAGTTTTCATTTTTCTGTTCTCATTGTTTTTACTATTTCCATTTCTATTATTCATATCTAAATATTAACTAATCTTTGTTTGACTTTCCTTTGTTTGTTTTGACTTTGATTTTTGTGTGAAATCTGAACAAACTACAGGTTAATCTAGATTTTTGTCTAGACTCTCTAGGATTTTTCTCTAGATTCTCTCTTCTTCTCTAGATTTTTGTCATGACTTCTCAGACTGTACAGTACAGTTTTGCTTTTCAAATCTATTGTTTAACTGGAGCAGTTTTCAACCACTACTACAAAAAAAGGAATTTGTGTTGGAGTTGCTATACTAATGGGTAGCAAGAGAACTTCATTTTCTTCTGAATACTTTTACACTTTACTAAATTTATCTGCTTTGTCCCGAGTAAACTCTATTTTTGAAAGAAAGGTGAGATTTTTTCTTGATAATAAATGGCTGGTATATCAACCAATGTCTCTCTGAAGTTTTCAATTACAAATGTTTAACAGTTGCTGTTGAACTACTGTAAAATTAAGGCAGTCACAATTCTGGAGGGGTAAAAGGTTTCTTGAGGTAGAACAATAAGCCAGAAAAGAAATCAGCTATGTATTTCTAATTATTTCAAAGCATGCTTTTATTAGGTCTGGGAAAGTCTATGAAGGACAGACATATAGTATAGAGTATAAAAAAGATGCTAATACTGCATGAATTATGATTCTGTCATAAAACTGGAACTGGGAAAAAAAGAATCTTGATCACCAAATGTCTTAAGACTAATTGTTAGAGAACAGCAGATTAGTAATTTATTGTATCTACAATTTATTCATCTTCATCTTCTTGGGTGTTTTTATGAAGAACACGTTGCATTTTTACCTGCAATACTTCATGAACTGTTTCTCAAACTTTTTTAAAGCCATTAGAAATGTATATAATTACTTTTTACTTGCATATCTTATGTTAGGTCAGTTTTTCATTTCTCAATGTTATGACATGCTGGAAGATTATTGTGAGCAATTGTCAGCAGGTGGGTTACAGAAAAAGAGAAGTGTTTTATCTCCTATGAGAATGAGGCTAAGTCTGTTGTTCTGTTGCTAAACAGAGTTTTAAAATGTTTGGAATTTATATTCCATTTTACTGGTGACTTTAAGTCACATTAAGGCAGCTAATTTACAGCTTAGATTTTAAAGGTTTTCTGGCATGTGTTTTCCAAGGATTTCAATGGTTGTCCATCACCAAAATGCTTCAAAAATTAGTCCTTACTGTGTGATGTCTTTAGCTTACATTCTATAAACATCCTGCTCTAATGGTGTGTCAAGAGATTATATGTTATATGTATGTTCTAGTATCTTACAATATTAACACAGACATTAGCCTGTATGACATTCAGTTTTACTGAAAAGGGGATGCACAGTAATTAAAGAGACTGAGGTTCTCTCAAGACAATGACAATCATAGTCTTTAGGATTTTGAATACTCTAGAATGTTCTTATTCAAGACAATGAATTCACTGGTATTCACACAATTTTCCCCTGCATGAAAGAAGGCAAATAGTATCCTCAACTGCCTTAGGAGGAGTGTTGCCAGCAGTTTGAGAGAGTGATCCTTCCTATCTACTAAGCGCTGATGAGGTCACACCTCAAGTGTTGTGTCAAGTTCTGGGCTCCACGGTGAAAGATGCCTATACAAATATGGGAGAGGGTCCAGTGAAGGGCTACTAAGATCATGATGGAACTAGAGGAATTCTCTTAGGAGGAAATGCAGAAAACTTGATCTGGTCATCTAGGAGAAGAAAAGCCTCAGAATCAAAGAGTTGGTCAGGTTTGAAGGGACCAGAGTGGTCCAACATACATGCTTAAGCAGGATCTTCTCAGAGTGCATTGCACAGGATCACATCCAGATTGTTCTTGAATGTCTCCAGTGACAGAGACTCCACAACCTCTCTGGGCAACCTGTTCCAGTTCTCAGTCACCTTCACAGTAAAGAATCTCTTCCTCCTGTGCAGGTGGAACTTCTGTGCATCAGTCTGTGCTCATTGACTCTTGTGCTATTGCTTGGCACTACCAAGCAGAGCCTGGATCCACCCTCTCTTCAAATTTTTGTAGACAAGCCTTTCCTTGTACAAGAGATGCTCCAGTCCCCTGTAATCTTTATTACTCTCTGCGGGACCTGCTCCAGCAGGTCTGTGTCTCTCTGGTCCTGAGGAGCCCAGAACTGGACACAGCACTGCAGATGTGCCTCACCAGGGCTGAGTACAGGGGCAGCATCACCTCCCTTGCCCTGCTGGCAATGCTCTTCCTAATGCACCCCAGGACCCCACTGGCCTTCTTGGCCACCAGGACACACTGCTGGCTCATGGACAGCTTGCTGTCCACCAGGACCCCCAGGTCCTTCTCCACAGAGCTGCTTCCCAGCAGATCAGCCCCTCAGCCTGTGCTGGTGCCTGGGGTTGTTCCTCCCCCAGTGCAGGACCCTGCATTTGCCTTTGTTGAATTTCAGACAGTTCCTCTCTGCCCAGCTCTCTACCCTGTCGAGGCCCTTCTGAAGGGCTGCACGGCCCTCTGGGGTATTGGCCCCTGCTCCCAGCTCTGTGTCATCACTGAACTTGCTGAGGAGGCATCTGCCCCTTTGCCCCAGTCACTGATGGAGAAGTTAAACAATACCAGGCCCAGTACTGAATCTTGGGGAACACCACTTGTGACAGGCCTCCAACCATAGCCTGTGCCACTGATAATCTCCTGTGATCTGCCATTCAGACAGTTCTCAGTCCATCCCACTGTCCCCTCATCCAGGCCACACTTGCTGAGTTTGCCTTTGAGGTTGTTGTGGGAGACAGTGTTGAAAGCCTTACTGAAGTCCAGGTAGAACAATATTCACTGCTCTCCCCGCATCCATCTATCCAGGTGGTTGTTTCACTGTGGAAAGCAATCAGACTGGCCAAGCATGGTGTCCTGTTGCTGAATCCATGCTGACTACTCCTGATCTCCTTCTTGTCATCCATGTGGATAGAGATAGCCTCCAGAATGAGGTGTTCCATCACCTTTCCAGGGACTGAGGTGAGGCTGACTGGCTGCTAGGCCCCTGAATCCTCCTTCTTGCCTTTTGTGAAGACTGGGGTGATATTTGCTTTTTTCCAGTCCTCAGGCACCTCTCCTGATCCTCCATAACCTTTCAAAGATGACTGTGAGTGGCCCAGCTATGGCGTTCACCAGCTCACTCAGCATTCATAGATGCATCTCATCAGGACCCATAGACTGCTTGCCTAGGGGTTCTCCAATCTAATAATCCTTGACCAAGGGAAAGTCTTTCTTCTGGCATTCCTTCACCCTAGTCTCCTGGTTCAGAAGTTCCTGAGGGCTGGTCTTGTCTATGCTATGATTTTTAGACTTAATATGCCATGATTAATTCTGTAGAATGGAAAATCTGAGACTCAAGTTTCTTGTATTAAATTCTTTAATAAACATATGAATAAGGAATATGTCCTCTTTTCATACTAAGAATCATGCTTATGAGTACTGAAAATTTAGTGTCACTTAATGGCATTTAGAATAAGGGAGAATGAAAGTATCATCATATTAAGATAGTAAAAAAAAAAATCCACTATTGTCACATCTACATACAGCTAAGCATGTCATAGAGTTAATTTGAGAGTGCCTGGATAACTTTTTAAACATACATACTGCAGAATGGTATTTTCTATTACCTCAGATGCAGTATATATATATATATATATATATTTTAACAAAATTATCTTGGCCTTGTGAATAAGATCAAAAAAATTGGACTGGACACTAAAAAATTGCAATAGTTCTTTTTGTCATCAATACTGTGCATTAATGACTTAGTAATCAATATAAAACTGGCCTTTTTTTTGGAATTATCCTTTATCATCTTGAGGGGAAGCTCTCAAGGAGACCCAAGAAGTGCTCTGTCATGACTTAATGGAATTTATCAGAAAGGAATTGGGTGCTGACAGAGAGCAGAACTGGAAAGAGGAAAGAAAGAACACATTAGAACAGTGGCTGGTATTGGACAACTGGTCTTGAGGCCAAGACTGGAGAAGGAGTCCTCCACACTGCTTCTTCACCCTGTTTCCACTTCTGTGTTATGGGAAAGAGAGATTGTATCAGCAATAACCTGCTTAAGAGCACAACTCTATTTAACATCCTGACCACCTGTTTAGTGAATGAATCAAAAACCCAAGCAAAACAAAAGTCTATCAGGTGAAATATAAGTTGTGCCATCAGCAATCTTCGCCTCAGTAGGTGCAGAACCCATAACTAAAACTAGAATTAACAGGTTAAGTTGTCCTGGAATTATTGTGTTATTCTGTACAAGGACCAGCATTTTAAAACACTGTAATGTACTTTTTGCTGAGAGGTTTCATGTTATTTACATGGGATAGAAAAATGTAAATACAAAGGGCTGAAAAATATCAAGTTCCTTTTTTGCCAAGACCCATCTTTTTGTGTTCATCTGATCCTACTGTTTCTGGCTTTGAGTTTTATTCATTCCTTTTTTATGCATTCTTCTAAACATGTCTATCTCTTCATCTGTAGACTTTTCCCTCTGCTGCTGCTGCTGCTGCGTAATTACAAACTCAGAAAGAGCTCTTTTGCATCTATGAGTGATGCCTTCTTCCAAAGTCTGCATATCCCTATCTAAATCTCTTTCTCTTCAACTTGTTCTCTGTCTGACTTCTGTAATGTTTTCTTTTATCTTCCCTACAGTGGGTTCTATATTGACCACTTATCTTTTCCTGGCTTATGCAGAGAGAAGCATCTGACAACACTGGTCAAATATCCAGTATTCAGCTTACTGAACTTACTCAGTTACTGGCTCTAGAAATGCAAAAAGAGATGCTTTGCTTGGCCCAAGATTTGAATATAATCTTCATTGAGATATTTATTAGGTCTGAAAAGATAATTATCTAGTTAGTTAGACAGGTCTAACACTTTTCTTGAAGTGTCCACCAACTATATGACAATCATGGCTGCTTCTGAAAGCTTATAAATTGCCAGCGCTTGCAAAGAAGATGATAGAATCCTTCTCTAAACCCTATGTGACTAAAGCTTATTGCAGACAGAAATTGTGTCTTCCCAAAAAATAAATCTGATAGCGAATGTCACCCTGGATGGGTGGCAAAGATTAGAGCACAAATTTATGTACACAATAAAATGGTATTTAAATACAGAACTAAATAATGCATTTTTGTAATAATAATTTATCTTTTGGCTTACTAATAGCCTTTTAAAAAACAAGGGTGTAGCATGTGCACGTGTGTGCTTGTGCCCTTGTAATGAACTCTTGCCCTCGTTTTTTTGCTGTGTGGTCTGGAGTGTAAATTTTCCTTTGCTTGAGTTTACTGAGTACTGTGTAAACAAATACTCTCTTAAAAAATTATTCTGAGAACTGTTACATTCTCAACTTTGCAACTGAACTTTGTCTTCTTGAGGCTGTAATATTGTTTGTGATGAGAGTCTATGCAGGAACAAAAAATAAACCCAAACCAAAACAACATAACAGCTTAACTGTGGTGACTGCAGGCAGCTGTAACCCCAGTGGAAAAGCACTCCAAGCACAGAGCACCTGTGGGCAGTCTGCGCTAAGACTTCTCTTGGAACATTTAAATTCCTCTGACTCAAAATCTCTCTCTTTTCCACAGAAAATTAATTTGTATAAGCTAAATGATGGTAAACAATTTTTATTTATTTAACAGGGACAAACTAGAAAGCATACCAAAGAGGGAGAATGTATCAGGGTGCAGGGAGGGACAGATGTTCCCTGGGCACACAGAGTCAGCCACGTGGAAGCAGAGAGAGGCAGCCCCTACCAGGGCTTCGGGCAGGGACCAGGGTGGGCAGGGCAAGGCTGGGACATCAGCCCAGAGGCTGGATAAGGGAGGGCTGAGAGAGGCTGTTGACCAGCTCTACTGCAGCATCACTGGGACAGGAGCTGGTGGCCCTGGGGGCTGACATAGGATCCTGGGCATTGCACAGACTGTGGAGAGGCACAGCGGCAGGCTGAGTAGTTCTGGTAAGGTCTGTCTGCCATGAGGGCCCTGGGAGAATAGAAAGTGGGCTTTAATTGTATTGTAAATAAAAATAGATACATAATAAAGTTTTTGGTGGAGGGTGAAGTCCAAAGAGACAGTTTTTTTCAACTACCTTTCTTGCAACTACTGAATTTCAACCGTGAAACTAAATGAAGTATTTCAAAAGCCAGATAAAATCGGTATTCACATAATAATTTGACTCATTTAGCGAATCATCTTGACTTTAAATTAGGAGTGCGTAAATAGGAACATGTATGAAGAGACCAGACAATGGCACAGTAAGCACTGTGTCAAAGCTAATTATGTATCTAATTCTTTAATTACCGATTAGTCTTTCTGTACTAGGAGTCACAGCTCACAATCAATGGTATACTGTGGTTGTGGAAAATTTCTATGCAAGTGGCAAACATACATTCAATCAGGGGGAAGGCCAACAAGGCTGACGTCCTGTTGGGAGTCTGTTGTCGAACACCCAACCAGGACAAAGAGGTGGATAATGTATTCTACAAGCAGCTGGAAGATGTTTCAGGATCACCAGCCCTTGTTCTTGTAGGTGACTTTAACCTACCAGACATCTGCTGGGAACTCAACACAGCAGAGAAGAGGCAGTCCAGCAGGTTCTTAGAGTGTGTGGAGGACAACTTCTTGTCACAGCTGGTGAGTGAGCCCACCAGCAGAGAGACTACACTGGACCTGCTGTTTGCAGACAGAGATGAGCTGGTGGGAGATGTGGTGGTTGGAGGCCATCTGGGGCATAGTGATCATGAAATTATAGAGTTCTCAAAATTTGGTGAAATGAGGAGGAACATCAATGAAACTTTCACACTGGACTTCCAGAGGGCAGATTTTGGCCTATTCAGGAGACTTATTCGGAGAGTTCCTTGGAAAGCAGCCCTTAAAAACAAGGGAGTCCAGGAAAGGTGGGCTTGCTTCAAAACAGAGATCTTGAGGGCACAGGAACAGATTGTCCCTGTGTGCCAAAGGATGAGTCAATGAGGCAAGTGTCCAGCCTGTATGGGCAAGGAGCTTTTCAAGGAGCTAAGGAATAAAAAAGAGGATGTATCATCTTGAGAAGGAGGATCATATATCTCAGGAAATGTTTAAGGCGGTTGCTAGGGCATGTAAAAAAAAAAATTAGAGAGGCAAAAGCCCAGTTAGAACTCAAACTGGCACCTCCTGTGAAGTAAAATAAAAGATATTTTTATAAATATATTAATGGCAAAAGGAAGAGTAAGGACAACCTCCTTACTCTATTAGATGTGGGAGAGAATTTAATAACTACAGATGAGGAAAAGGCAGAGGTACTTAACACCTTCTTTGCCTCAGTTTTTAACAGAAAGACAGGTTTTCAACTGTCCTCTTGGGTTGGCAGATGGTGTTAGGGAGCAGAATGGTCCCCGTTATCCAGGAGGAGGCAGTCAGAGAACTGCTTAGCTGCTTGGATGTTCATAAATCTGTGGGACCAGATGGGATCCATCCCAGAGTGATGAGGGAACTGGCAGATGAGCTTGCGAAGCCGCTCTCCATCATTTACCAGCAGTCCTGGCTCACTGGTGAGGTTCAGATGACTGGAAGCCAATGTGACACCCATTCACAAGAAGGGCTGGAAAGAAGATCCTGGAAATTATAGGCCAGTTAGTCTGACCTCAGTACCTGGCAAGGTAATTGACCACTTTATATTGAGTGCCATCATGCGGCACCTACAGGATGGCTGGAGGATCAGGCCCAGCCAGCACAGGTTTAAGAGGGATAGGTCATGTTTGACCAACCTGATCTCCTTTTATGATCAGGTGACCTGCCTGGTGGATGTGGGAAAGGCTGTGGATGTTGTCTGTTTGGACTTCAGCAAGGCCATTGACACTGTCTCCCACAGCACTCTCCTGGAGAAGGTGGCAGCCCACGGCTTGGACAGGAGCACCCTTTGCTGGGTTAAGAACTGGCTGGATGGCCGGGCCCAGAGAGTGGTGGTGAATGGTGCTGCATCCAGCTGGTGGGTGGTCACTGGTGGGGTCCCTCAGGGGTCCATGCTGGGGCAAGTCCTGCTTAATATCTTCACTGCTGATCTGGATGAGGGTATTGAGTCTACCATCAGTAAATATGCAGATGAAACCAAGCTAGGAACATGGGTCGATCTGTTGGAAGGTAGGAGAGCTCTGGGCAAGGCTGGATAGGTGGGTCGAGTCCAACAACATTAAGTTTAATAAGTCCAAGTGCTGAGTCCTGTATTTTGGCCACAATAACCCCTTGCAATGTTATAGGCTGAGGACAGTGTGGCTGCACAGTGCCCAGGCAGAAATGGACCTGGGGGTACTGGTCCACAGCCAACTGAATGTGAGCCAGCAGTGTGCTCTGGTGGCCAAGAAGGCCAGTGGCATCCTGGGCTGTATCAGGAATAGTGTGGCCAGCAGGACAAGGGAAGTCATTCTTCCCCTGTACTCAGCATTGGTGAGGCCATACCTTGAGTACTGTGTCCAGTTTTGGGCCCCTCCGTTCAGGAATGTTGAGATGCTTGAATGGGAGGAGGGCAGCAAGGCTGGTGAAGGGCTTGGAACACAAGCCCTATGAGGAAAGACTGAGGGAGCTGGGGTTGTTTAGCCTGGAGAAAAGGAGACTCAGAGGTGAACCTTATCACTCTCTACAACTGCCTGAAATGCGGTTGCAGTCAGATGGGGGTTGGTCTTGTTTTCCAGGCAGCAACTGACAACCAGAGGACATAGTCTTAAGCCGCACCAAGGGAAGTTTAGGTTAGATGTTAGAAAAAAATTCTTCACTGAAAGAGTGATTGCATGCTGGAATTGTCTGCCCAGGGAGGTGGTGGAGTCACCATCCCTGGATGTGGCACTCAGTGCCATGGTTTAGTTGATGAGGAGGTGTTTGGTCATAGGTTGGACTTGATGATCTTAAAGGTCTTTTCCAACCTAGTTCATTCTGTGATTCTGTGATTCTGTGAAATTATACAATAGTGTCTAGAAACCTTCAATATACGGTATTCTTTACAAGAGAGCATTGAAATAAGAACCTGTGTAAGTTCTACATTTATAAAACCTTAGTCACCATACAAAGAAAGAGAGAACTGCTCTCTAGCAATTTACAATGCTTGTCTTAATTCTAACCATATAATCACAGAACAGCCCAGGCGGGAAGGGCCCTCAAAAGGTCTCATGGTCTTCATGGGAAAGGGAGCCTGGAACATGGAGTATCCTGTCCAATCATATTTCGAAAAAACCTCCCAGTGATGGAGAATTCACTGTGTCCCTGGGGAGGTTGTTCCATTGAACAATATATCACTATAAAAAACATCTTTCTTCTATCAAAATGAAGCCTCTCTCAATGCAACTTACATCTGCTGACCCTTATCTTCCCCATGTGGCTCCATGGGAAGTGAGAGCCTCTGTCCTCTTTGTAGCTGCTTTTAAGTGACCATCTCCAAAACATACAAAACTCATCACCATTCTGTGTCCTACTGAGTCACAGAATCACAGAACAAATCACAGAACAAATGACAGCTGTGCTTAGTGATTATTATCTTAGCATACAAACATATCTACAATAAAACTAAATTCTGTCCTGATGAATTCCAAGACAGAATTACTTCTCTATTTGTCATGGTGAAACAGGTTTTTATTTACTGCATACAAGAGAAAAATATTTGGTAGTACAAAATGTCCTCAATCAAGAAAGTGGGTTCAAAAATACTCAAAAGCTGATGACTGAATTATGCCCTGGACATTTTTAGATTAGTCCTAGATTATTATAGCCCCACCCAGCAAAATAAGACATTTATTTCTTTCATTATTTGAGCCACAGTGCCTTTCATTTCTTTCATTTTAAAATGAGGTAGGTGATTATTTTCTTCTTAGTGGTAGTGGTAAAGTGGTAGTTGATATGGGTTGTTGATGGCTGCTTTGCACTGTTTCACCAAAGCTTCACAGAAGACATTAATCTTATATACAAAGTCATGTGCTGATTTCCAGCAGAAAATCTAGACTGAAAAACTTCTAGCTTATTTGTTGGGGTTTAGAAAATATCATTATTTTGATGAAATGGAATACTAATTTAAAAAAGAAAAATCTCTGAAAGGAAAAGACTTAACTGTTTGTTTAAGATCAAGCACTTTAGTTAAGTGCTCTGCTGAATTAGGTCATGGAGTAAGAAATGCAGATTAACTTGTGTCTATCACCAAGTGCTGAGAGCCTGTGCAGTAAATTTAATGTTCTCAAATAGACACATGTCTGTGCTCAAGTTCTGATTCACTCATTACGGGAATGGACAAATATATAATGCACTCAAAGCAATGTGAAAGAAATAAGCTATATGCCAGCGACATGCCAAGAAAAATAATATTGGGTGTAGAACTGATCTATATGCACATGAATAAAATACAAACATCCGGGCTGAAATCTGCTGTTGTAAAATGGTGTGTATCAACGCTTGACAATGTAATTAGAAATTGTAGATGGGGGTTTTGATTGCCCTCTACGCCTTGGCATGACAATCTAGGGTCTTGCTAGAGGGAGTCATCCTTTGGGAAAGGAAAATTATTTAACAGGGTTTTTTACATAGTAAATAAGCAAGAGATTATGTAGATAGAGTTCTTAAAATGCTTTGTTCTCATATAAATTCCAAAGATTGATGTCAAAAGCAGGAGAATTTACTGTATTGGTAGCGTTGTACATACAATATTAGAAATTATTGTTTAGAAATCACATAGACTAATACATTTTTATTGCTTCTGTGATACATGCTTCACAAGTAGAAAGCAGGTCAGACAGATACATGGAAAATCATTCTGAATGGGTGGAACTATATTGCATATGGCATCACGGGTTCCTGTGGGATGTCTTCAATAGAGTTAATTTATTTCCATGACTATAAGTAATATTTTAAACTTCAACAATTTCTTACTATTAAAACATGATGTTGTTGAGAGGTGTTATTACTGAAGTCTGTTGTATTCCCATCATTTCATGGTAAAATATGATGGAGAAAAAAAAAATTCTATGAATAATCTCAAGATCTTTAATATTTTGAACTAACAGAGAAAACAGTGAAATTTATAGCCCCCAAATTCAGAGAAATAAATGTTACACTGTACACCAGCCATCATGGTTAAAAAGAAAACTCCAAGATTTGTGTCATACAGATTGTAGTCTCCTTCATACACTTGAAGTTAAGAATTATTAGTGTTCAAACCACCCCTACTCCTATTACCTCTAGCAGCTGCAAAAGCAGTTAATATTTGACCAATCTGTTATCATTTCCTGATCCCAGCAAACATAGCCCAGTGTTTACAGCTTACAGTTTTTAAAAATTTTTGGCATAAATCATTGTTCTTTCTTCTCAGTTTGCAGATGTCCATGCTGAGTTTTTCATTCCGCAATGAAAACAAAATTTATGAAATAACTCAGCAAATACATAAAGAGATCATCATGCAAAAAGCCACAAACAAACAACACGCCCCCCCAAAACAACAGCCTTTCAGTGGAAGATGCTGATTCTAGCAAAATACTTCCATGAATACTGTAAATAATCAACTTTTGCTTTGATAGTCGGAAAAACTACATACCTTTTAATTGTCATATCATAGCATATTCTGATGAATTTATGCAGTCTTCAGTCATCCCACATTGTCAGCTATTCATCTCAGATTCTTTTTTGTCTTCAGACTGAACTTTCATTTCCATTAGCAAGCTACTCTCAGTGTGGAATGTAACCATGATCCAATGACAGGTGTCATCCAAGTAGACCTTGATTTCAGTCATGTTTTTTATCTGGACTGTAAACATCTTGTAGAAAACATGTAGAAGAAGAATTTAAAAACTTTTGTTGTTACCCCAAGGCATTTTAAAATCATCAATTATGAGGGATAGAATAGTTCCTTTGGAAGGGCCCTCCAATTACCTAGTCCAACTCTGTGACAATTTAAGGGCTGATTATAAGATGAAGCATGTTATTAAGAACATTGTCGAAAGGCCTCTTAAGCATTGACAGACTTGGGGTATCGACCACCTTTCCAGGAAGCCTATTCCAGTTTTTGATCATCCCCTCTGTAAAGAATTTTTTCTTATATCTATTCTGAACCTCACCTGACACAGCTTTGAGCCATTTCCACATGTCCTGTCAGTGAAAAACAGGAAGAAGAGCTCAGCAACTCCTTCTCCAAAAGCACAAGAAAACAGCTTTGAAGGTGCACAATATCCCATTTTGGAAATTGAAGCGATCATTAACTTAACCTAATAACTAAAACTGCCTATCCCACCTTTCCAGGTGACCTGGCATGAGGATCGAGGCTTTGCAAGGGGATCTGAAGAACAGTGATCACGATGGTTCATCTAGCGTGGGAGCGTTGTCAAAGTTTAGTCAACCAACCAGCATTAAAACTGCTTCCATGAAGAAAAAACAGATGGATCGTTGTCACAGAAGACTCCCTGATAAGAACAGAGGACCCAATACCTAGAGTAGGCCCACTTCTTAACTTCCCTCCTCCTCTGGGGCAGAGGTTAAAGATGTGAAGAGAAGGCGTCCTACCCTGGTGTGGCATTAATTTTTCAGCAGGCAGTGATAAATTTTGGAACAAGAAGTCCCAGAGAAATCAAAAGAGATTTCAGGGCCTTAAGGTGATTGGTTAAGAGATCAGAAGCACAAGTATGTTCTCCTCTATCCTTTCAGTTGCTGAGAATGATGAGAGAAGAAACAGGAAGAGCTACCAGATTGACACCCAGCTTCAAGACTGGTGTCACTGGCAGAATTTTAGTGGTTTTGATCATGGATTGATTTACATGACAGCAGGCCAATCGGTGCCCGATGGACATACACCTGTCTCAAGGCAGGATCTTTTCACAGCAGTTAGCAGGGTTCAGTGAAAGAGCTTTAAACTAGGTTTGAAAGAGTAAAGAAATAAACCCCAAGCACACTAGAGACCTGGAGATAGCATGCCAGTGTTTGGGGGATGGTGTGCTAGTGAGTTTGGTCTGCTCCCTCAGTGGAGGATGGAGATCCATGCAGCAGTGAAGACACAGGTGTTATTGATAGTTAGAAACCACAGAAGGGCATGAAAAGAATCACATAGGAATTATGGCTTCTGGCCCCAAAAAGATGGGGGGTGGGATCAATAGCCCAAGTGAATTTCTACCAAAACATGCAGCATGGGCAATAAAGAGAAGATGGAAGCCACTGCAAAGCAAGAAAGCTATGACATAGCTGCCATCAGAGAAACATAGTGCTGCAGTGGATCGTGCTAAACTCTTCAGAAAGGATAAGCAAGGAAAAAGACACGGTGAGGTAGCCCTCTATGTTAGGGAGAGTTTCAAATGTCTAGAGCTCAGTGATAAAGTGATGATAGGCTCAAGTGTTCATGCATAAGCATCAGAGAGAAGGCCAACAAGACAGATATCCTGGTGGGAGTATGTTATAGACCACCCAACGAGGATGAAGAGGAAGATGAAATATTCTATAAGCACCTGGGAAAAGCCTTGAAATCACTGACCCTTGTTCTCATAGGTGACTCCAATGTACCAGATACCTGCTGGAAATACAACAGAGCAGAAAGGGAACAGTCCAGGAGGTTTATGAACTGTGTGAAACATGCCTTGATACTTCTGACACAATGGGTGAGGGAGCCAGCCAGGAAAGGTGCCCATTTCGACCTCCTGCTTGTGAACAGAGGATTAGTGGGAGATGTGGTGGTCAGAGGCCATCTTGGGCACAGAGACCACAAAAGAACTGCCAGAACTGCTGCCTGGGACTTCCAGGGGGCAGACTTTGGCCTGTTTACAAGACTGGTGAATGGAGGTGGTCCCAAGGGGACAAAGAAGTGCAGGAAGGCTGAACATTCTTAGAGAAACAAATCTTAGAGGTGCAGGAGAAGGCGTCCCCACGTGCTGAAAGAAGAGCTGTCTGGGAAGAAGACTGGCCTGGCTGAACAGAGCTTCAGCTGAACTCAGGAGGAAAAGGAGAGTTTATGACCTTTGGAAGAAGGGACAGGCAGCTCAGGAGGACTAAAAGTATGTCATGAGGTTATACAGGGAGAAAATTAGAAGGGCCAAAGACCAACTAGAACTGCCATAAAAGAAAACCAAAATTTTTTCTACAAATATGTTCACTACAAAAGGGGGCCAAGAAATATGTCTGTTATTGGTTTGCAAGGAGGGGATTGGGTAGCATAATGACAAGGGATAAGGAAAAGGCTGAGGTATTGAATGCCTTTGAAGGGGAAGGGGATGCAGCTGGGGTCTCCAGAAGCAAGCCCGAGGGTAAGCCAGAGTCAGGAGTGAAATCAGCAGTCCAGCTGAAGTGCATACACCCATGCTGTGTGCATGGGCAACAAGCAAGAAGAGCTGGAAGCCATGGTACAGCAGCAAAACTACGATGTAGTCGCCATCCCAGAAATGTGGTGGAACGACTCACACAGCTGGAGCACTGCACTGGATGGCTACAAGCTCTTCAGAAGAGACAGGAAAGGGAGAAGAGGTGGAGGGGTAGCCCTTTATATTAGGGAGGCTTTTGATGCCATGGAAATTAAAACCAATGATGATGAAGTTGAATGCCTACGGGTAAGAATTAAATCAGGGGAAGGCCAACAAGGCTGACGTCCTGTTGGGAGTCTGTTGTCGAACACCCAACCAGGACAAAGAGGTGGATAATGTATTCTACAAGCAGCTGGAAGATGTTTCAGGATCACCAGCCCTTGTTCTTGTAGGTGACTTTAACCTACCAGACATCTGCTGGGAACTCAACACAGCAGAGAAGAGGCAGTCCAGCAGGTTCTTAGAGTGTGTGGAGGACAACTTCTTGTCACAGCTGGTGAGTGAGCCCACCAGCAGAGAGACTACACTGGACCTGCTGTTTGCAGACAGAGATGAGCTGGTGGGAGATGTGGTGGTTGGAGGCCATCTGGGGCATAGTGATCATGAAATTATAGAGTTCTCAAAATTTGGTGAAATGAGGAGGAACATCAATGAAACTTTCACACTGGACTTCCAGAGGGCAGATTTTGGCCTATTCAGGAGACTTATTCGGAGAGTTCCTTGGAAAGCAGCCCTTAAAAACAAGGGAGTCCAGGAAAGGTGGGCTTGCTTCAAAACAGAGATCTTGAGGGCACAGGAACAGATTGTCCCTGTGTGCCAAAGGATGAGTCAACAAGGCAAATGTCCAGCCTGTATGGGCAAGGAGCTTTTGAAGGAGCTAAGGAGTAAAAAGAGGATGTATCATCTTTGGAGGGAGGGTCAGGTCTCCCAGGAAGTATTTAAGGAGGTTGCTAGGGCATGTAGGAAAAAAAAATTGGAGAGGCAAAAGCTCAGTTAGAACTTAACTTGGCAACTTCTGTGAAGGATAATAAAAAATGTTTTTTACAAATATATTACAGGCAACAGGATGGGTAAGACCAACCTCTGTTCTCTACCGGATGCGGGAGGCAACTTAATAACTACAGATGGGGAGAAGGAGGAAGTGTTTAACACCTTCTTTGCCTCAGTCTTTAGTGGGAAGACAGCTTGTCCTCAGGACAACTGTCCTCTTGGGTTGGCAGATGGTGCTAGGGAGCAGAATGGTCCCCCTGTTATCCAGGAGGAGGCAGTCAGAGAACTGCTTAGCTGCTTGGATGTTCATAAATCTGTGGGACCAGATGGGATCCATCCCAGAGTGATGAGGGAACTGGCAGATGAGCTTGCGAAGCCGCTCTCCATCATTTACCAGCAGTCCTGGCTCACTGGTGAGGTTCAGATGACTGGAAGCCAATGTGACACCCATTCACAAGAAGGGCTGGAAAGAAGATCCTGGAAATTATAGGCCAGTTAGTCTGACCTCAGTACCTGGCAAGGTAATTGACCACTTTATATTGAGTGCCATCATGCGGCACCTACAGGATGGCTGGAGGATCAGGCCCAGCCAGCACGGGTTTAGGAGGGATAGGTCATGTTTGACCAACCTGATCTCCTTTTATGATCAGGTGACCTGCCTGGTGGATGTGGGAAAGGCTGTGGATGTTGTCTGTTTGGACTTCAGCAAGGCCATTGACACTGTCTCCCACAGCACTCTCCTGGAGAAGGTGGCAGCCCACGGCTTGGACAGGAGCACCCTTTGCTGGGTTAAGAACTGGCTGGATGGCCGGGCCCAGAGAGTGGTGGTGAATGGTGCTGCATCCAGCTGGTGGGTGGTCACTGGTGGGGTCCCTCAGGGGTCCATGCTGGGGCAAGTCCTGCTTAATATTTTTATTGACCACATGGATGAAGGTATTGAGTCTACCATCAGTAAATATGCAGAGGACACTAAGCTGGGAGCACGTGTCCATCTGTTGGAAGGTAGGAGAGCTCTGCAGAGAGACCTGGAATGGTTGGATGGATGGGCAGAGTCCAATAGGATGAAGTTTAATAAGTCCAAGTGCTGAGTCCTGTATTTTGGCCACAATAACCCCTTGCAATGTTATAGGCTGAGGACAGTGTGGCTGCACAGTGCCCAGGCAGAAATGGACCTGGGGGTACTGGTCCACAGCCAACTGAATGTGAGCCAGCAGTGTGCTCTGGTGGCCAAGAAGGCCAGTGGCATCCTGGGCTGTATCAGGAATAGTGTGGCCAGCAGGACAAGGGAAGTCATTCTTCCCCTGTACTCAGCATTGGTGAGGCCATACCTTGAGTACTGTGTCCAGTTTTGGGCCCCTCCGTTCAGGAATGTTGAGATGCTTGAATGGGAGGAGGGCAGCAAGGCTGGTGAAGGGCTTGGAACACAAGCCCTATGAGGAAAGACTGAGGGAGCTGGGGTTGTTTAGCCTGGAGAAAAGGAGACTCAGAGGTGAACCTTATCACTCTCTACAACTGCCTGAAATGCGGTTGCAGTCAGGTGGGGGTTGGTCTCTTTTTCCAGGCAGCAACTGACAACCAGAGGACATAGTCTTAAGCTGTGCCAAGGGAAATTTAGGTTGGATATCAGGAAAAAGCTTTTCATGGAAAGAATGGTGAAATCCTGGAACTGTCTTCCCAGGGAGGTGGTGGAATCACCATCCCTGGATGTGTTTAAAAAATGATTGGCTGTGGCACTCAGAGCCATGGTTTAGTTGAGTTGTTAGGGCATGGGTTGGACTCAATGATCTTAGAGGTCTCTTCCAACCTGGTGATTCTGTGATTCTGTGATTCTTTGCCTCAGTTTTTAAGAGCAACACCAGTCGTCCTGCAGGTACCCAGCCCCCTGAGCTGGAAGATGGGAATGGGGAGCAGAACGAAGCCATCATAATCCAATGGAAAATGGTCAGTGACTTGCTACACTGCTTAGAGACATACAGGTCTCTAAGGCTGGATGGGATCCCCTCAAAGGTACTGAGAGTGCTGACAGAAGTGCTCACAAGCCACTTGGCATTGTTTACCCACAGTCCTGGCCAACTGGACAGGTATCAGATAACTGGAAGTTTGGAAACATGACACTCATTTACAAAAAGGGCTGGAAAGACAATCAAGGGAACCACAGGCCTGTCAGTCTGACCTCGGTGCCAGGGATGGTCATGAAGCAGATCACCCTGAGTGCCATCACACAGCATGTGCAGGACATCAAGGGGATTGGTCCCCATCAGCCAAGGTTTGCCAAAGGCAGGTCATGCTTGACCAACCTGATCTCCTCCTATGACAAAGTAACCCCTGGATGAGGGGATGTTGTACACATGGACTTCAACAAAGCCTTTGACACTGTCTCCCACAGCACCACCCTGGTGAAGCTGGCAGCCCACAGCTTGGACAGATGTACCCTTCACTGGGTTAAGAACTGGCTGGATGGCCGGGCCACCAGAGTAGTGGTGAATGGAGTTACATCCAGCTGTCAGTTGGTCACCACTGGACATCCCAGGGCTCAGTACTGGGGCCAATCTTGTTTAATATCTTCATTGATGAGGAGATTGATGAGTGCACCCTCAGTCAGTTTGCAGATGACACCAAGTTTGGCAGAAGTGTTGATCTGCTGGAGGGTTCAAAGGCTCTGCAGAGGGATCTAGACAGGCTGGATCTATGGGCCAAGAACAATGGTAGGAGGTTCAAAAAAGCCAGGTGCCAGGTCCTGCCCTTGAGTCACAATAACCTCAAGCAGCGCTAGAGGCTGGAGCAGAGTGACTGGAAAACTGCTTGTCAGAACAGGCCCTGGGGGTGCTGGTCAACAGCAGCTGAACATGAGCCAGTGTGTGCCCAGGTAGCCAAGAAGGCCAATGGCATCCTGGCCTGTATCAGCAACAGTGTGGTCAGCAGGACCATGGCTGTGATCATCCCCCTCTTCCGGGCACTGGTGAGAATGCATGTCAAACCCTGTGCTCAGCTTTGGGCCTCTCATGACAAGAAAGATATGGAATTGCTGCAGTGTATCCAAAGAAGGGCAATGGAGCTGGAGAAGTGTTTGGAGCACAAGACCTGTGAGGAGCAGCTGAGGGAGCTGGGTTTGTTTAGCCTGGAGGAAAGGAGGCTCAGGGGAGACCTTAGTGCTCCCTACAGCTGCCTGAGAGGAGATTGTGGCAAGGTAAGTATCAGCCTCTTCTCCCAGGAAACCAGCGACAGGGCAAGGGGAAACTCTGACATTGCTCCATGGGAGGTTTAGATTAGACTTGAGGAAAAATTTCTTCATGGAAAGGGTTATCAAGCATTGGAACAGGCTGCCCAGGGAAGTGGTTGACTCACCATCCCTGGAGGTATTTAAAAGATGTTTAATTGTGGCTCTTAGGGACATGGCTTAGGCGTGGCATTGGCAATGCTGGGTTAATGGTCAGACTAGATAATCTTAAAGGCTTTTCTAACCTAAAATGATTCCAACCTAAAATGTAATACCGGATAACTCTTAAACAGTGTAAGAATTCCATTTTAATCTCTCTGTTTTCCAATGATGGTCAAAATTAGGAAGGAGGATTTTTTTGATGGAGTGATGCAACAGTAGGAAAATAAGATTATTTTATCCAATGAAATCCATTCCTCTTCTATAATAAAACTCAGAAAACAGATGCAATTTGAGACAAATGTCCTTAAAAGGGCGGAGGAAGTACTGTACCTCAGGTCAGTTTTGACTGGGCTGTGGCATCTAATCTTCTCCTTTCCTGGAGTCCTCCAGATTATAAAAACATAAGATATGACATCCAGTATCAGGTGGCTGGTGTCTCAGGTTCTGTATCCTATTATCTGTAACAGCAGTTATGCAGAACTGCAGAAACACAGAACAAGGCCCATTCTACACAAAACAGCTGATGGTCTCTAATATATGATGGTCCATAACTTCCACTGGATACCAATTCAATTGTGAAATACAGAAATTTCTATGGCAACTAGTCCTGATCCACATGAAATTTGACTGCCCTAGGATTAGAAGGCAACACTGCTGTTGGGGCTCAGGAACAGTATTCCTCAGTTTAGTGCTCTCACCAAAACAATCCCTCCCACCCCCTATGGGTGGCCAGAGAGGAGAGTGAGAGGCATAAAAGGAAAAGATCATGGCTTGAGATGAGAACAATTTACTGGAAAAAGCGATGAGATAAGAAAATAGACCGTAACAGTGACAACACTAATCACAAAAGTGTAAAAAGAGAGGGTGATTTACATGCAAAATGCTCACCAAGCCCCAGAAAATGCAACAATGCCAGATGCACCCTGTGCAAGCCACGCTTGTTCCCCTCAACAGATACCCTTCTTCTTGGAAGTGAGAGTCACCTTCCTCCACCCCTGGCAGTGAGGTAAGATGGTACCAAATAACCTGAGGGTCTTGGCCATGCCCACATGACTTCAGGCCCCTCCCCCTCTTGGGTGCTGTGAAAAATTAACTCTGTCTTTGGCCAAAACCAGGACACACCATTGTTACTTAATGTGAAAATGCAGTTTATTTTTTTTCCCCACCATTCAATTTTTTATACTTTCATCAAATATACATGTATGATATGGAGCTTTTTGGAATAGTTCTCTACTGTCCTGCAGTTTGTAAGGTCACTTCTGACTGTGTTCTGTGAATATATAAGATTTCTAGTCTAGAAAACCATTTTGGGCCACATTTCTAAATAAAGAAAATGTAAACCTGTAATGTACAGTTACAGCCACTCACGTCTGACTAAAGTCACTATCCTAATAAAAATATATAACAACTCAAAATATTTTTATATTTTTATGTTAAATAATATTTTTATATTAATTAAAGGAATTGTAATGAGTTATAATTAATGTAGCTCAGATTCCCTGGGAAAAAATATAAATGTGTATTTTGTAGGCTGTAGGCTGGAAATTGTGTTTTAAAATGCCTGTTTGGCTTTCTCTCACTGGTATGTTGGTGAAAAAAGGAAGGCAAATCTTCACTACCACACTATAGGGTGGAAAAGAAATACAGTGTGCTTTCCTGACATAGACCTTCTGTAATGCAGGGGGTTCCCACACTCTGCTGCTTTGAGTGGTAATATATGTGGGCTTTTCTCATCACTGAATGGTATGGTTTATATGAATTGATACTTTCTCTCTCATTTTGTCCTGACAGAATACAGAGGGAAATAGGATTGTGTGCCTCTCCCTGAGTGCTCATACATGCTGTGCTGATTCAGTTAGGACCTATGGAGGTAAAAGCATTGCATACGTCTTGGTCCAATGCTTCTATAATTATCCTGATACAATCTGTGGCTACCTAAAACTTCATGTTCACCAGAGGACTTGCTGATTACGGTAACAAAGTATTTCACCCCAAGTTTTGCTTTGATACCATGGAAGTAGGAGACATTTTGGTGCATACAGGATAAACAAAACATTTAAAAATAAATTTCCTAGAAAATCTGCTTGCTGCCTTTGGGAACAGAATATATTAAGAGAAAGGTAAAAAGCCCATCTCCAACAAAACACAGAAGCACAGGCTTTGTGCTGGTACTTTTCAAAATCCAGAGGGCTTTTACGTGCTGGTGGCAGCACAGCTCCAATGGTCTTATGCAAACAGAGCAGTTAAAAGACACTAAAGACTGTGTGGTGAAAGCATGGCAAACTGAATTTTAATATCCCTCACTTCTTGCAAATCTCAAAGGAGTCAGAAGCTCAAAATTGCCTCTTTGTGGGCCAGCAGTGGTCTTGTGTCTTCTTGTCATAAAATGGCTGGAGGAAATCTCTGCCTGGGATCTGTGCAGTGTTCTGCTTTTATGAAAAAGAGACAGAAAAAGAGACCTGGCATTTTAAGAGCCACAAAAGTGTTAAGGCTTCTTTCACAAAGATCTCTCCATACCGGTGAGATTCTGCAAATGTAAACAGTTTTCTTTGGCCAGGAATTTTCAGGTAAATCTGAAAAGGTCAGTAGCACACATGTTAGAAGTAAATAAAAACAGTTAATAATGAGGCCATAGTTTGAATTTCTTGTTCACATTTATTCAGTGAAAATTGGACCTTTGGAAAAAAAACTTCAGAATTTCCCCAATAGCATTTTAATATTTAGGTGATAAGGCAATATACTCTACTTCTTATATGCTTATGCACAATATTGGTTACAACACATAAATGCAGTAATTTATCCCTAACAGTATATTTTATGTGGAAAGTCTTGCAATGAAACTGTCCATTTTTCTGATAAAAAAAAAAAGTTCATGCTTTGACAAAGATTAAATCATCCTTCAGTGCTTATCTGTGTGCTGTATTTGTGAATATGAATAGGTCATTGTCTTCAAAGTTACTGTTCATGCATCAAAAATTCAACATATGCATGAGTTTATACAGGAAATTGATGTTAAATAAGTGTTAGGAATGTATTGTGCTTGTATTGCTCTATCAGTGTCTTTTGGATAGAGTTTGAGAACATTTCTGTTGCCATGGGGAGCATTCAGTCCCTGCCTCTTATCCTGTAATAGTTTTGTGGCTATGTAGAAGACAGCCTGTAATGTAGTCAATTTTTTTATTTTCATGAAAATAAAAATAACCTACACATATATGAAATATACTACAATATAAAAATGTTAAAAGTCATTAAATGTTAAATCCCTTATTTCAAAAATCCCCTACTGCACCCTTAAGGGGGTAGTCACTTAATCTCTTCTTCATTCAAAATTTTCATTATCTTCAATCAAGTCAGTCCTTTATAAGATCAGAAGGTGATCCCTGAATTCAGCTGAATTTTGCTAAATAATTATGTTTAATGCAAAATTCCTAAATCTGGCCATCCTGATGGTTTCTAAGTGCTTGAGGTTACATTTTTGGATCCTATGCATACAGCAAGTGAGATAGCAAAACCAGAGGCATTGAAAAGAAAAAGCTGAAAATCACTTATTAGTCTACACTTGGACTTGTTGCTTGTAAGTATCACGCTATACTGCAACACCATATAGGGGAAGCAGATTGCACAGTCATGGCAGATAATTTCATTAGTGTAAGAAATAATTCCAGTAATACAAGCAATTTGGATGGATGCTATGGTATATTGATCCTTAAAAAGAGGCTGCTATTCCTCATATCCAACAGAGTTTGAGGTCTTGAAAAGCAGTTCCTAGACCATTAATGTAAATTAGACATGACCTTCAGCTCTAACTAGCTGACTAGTCTTAACTATAATAATCCCTTTCCATCAGTGCTTTGTAATGCTTTGGAACATAACGTAGTGGAGACCCAGTGCCACCTTTCCTTCCAACACATTCAGCTCCCACTAACTTCAATGGGAAATTAAGGGAACAACTTTGCTAAGAATGGAAGCTGTAAACATTACTCATCATGGGTTTTTTTGTTCATACAGTTCTACAGGACACATTAAGACAAAAGGAGAAAACTAAGTGTTTGAAGGCAAATACTGCCTGCCTGGCTCTTTCAAATCACTAGGTCAAATTCTGGTTTTGGTATAATTGTAATTATAGGATTGCTTTCAATTTATGTGGGAGTATTGGAGACAGGAATTTGTCCCACTGAGATTACATTGCAGGCTGATGTAGCAACACATCAAGATTAGTAGAGATAGAAGAATTTGGCTCACAAGGGAAAAACCTTCAGGATTTATAGTCTGACTAAGAAAAGTAAGAGTGCATAGTATGCCTGATTACACTACAAAAAAAGGATGTTAAAAGTTCTATAATTTCTGGTTTTCTGTATTTACACATACAAGACAATAAAAATCCTATGTTAAATACAAAGTAAAGTGAATGTTACTAATAAATTACTTTGTCCTAAAGCAACATCCCACCTGTCCCAATACTGTGGCATTTATGACTATGGTGAGGGTGTATCAAGCAACTATTTAGACTGTCTCTCAGGTCCCAGAGTAAAATGCCTTCCACGGAAAGCTGAATGATGGAATGTAATATAATTTTCCAGCTGTTCAAAAAATGTGTATCATGGTTCCTATTTCACAACTGCAGTAAAATTAGCTGATAGCCATACTCATCTGGGCCCAATCCTGTAAAGTGTTAAGAGTCCTGAATTTCTGCTTTTCTGTTGAGGTCAATGGGAGTCTAGAGTCAGCGAGCATTTTGCAATCAAAATAAGAGGAGAAAAGTAGATCTCTCCTCAGTTCTCGAGAGCAGGGCCAACAGCCAATAACATCAAACTGATCCTACCACCATTAAATTAAGTCCAAGACACATCAGTATGAAACAGGGTGCCAGTGAAATTTGCTCTGCATTAGATAATTTGTGTCTGTTTCTCTGACATTAACTTTGGAGGTCTCTTGGATAAACAGCAAGACAGACTATGAAAGAGGCTTGTTTTCTGCATCCCACTGGAAAAGAATAAAAAAAAAATAATCTATGTGAACTGCGATTACAATGGTAAAAAGTTTCTAAAAGTACTTTATTTGCAAAATATTTATGCAATCTCTGCAAAAGAAATGAGTACTATCTTAATCTTTACATCAGTTCTTATTTTAAAGCCAAAAAAGATTGTCTGCTTTAGGAGGATAACAAATTTGACAATTTTTAGTGCTCTGAAGGAACAACATCACAGCTGGACACATTTTCTGAGGATTGTAAATTTTTTACTGAAGACTCTAAGGCTGTAACCTTGTTATTTCTTTACTTCAGCTGGAATATTCCACTCTACTGACACCAGCTTCTTTCCACTTGTCACTCAGTCTACACCTCAAGGCCAACAAGGTTCCTCATTCAAGAGCTTTGTCTCAAGTAATCTCTTTACTCAAACACTGAATGGCACCATTGAAATGGCCCAATACAAATGGGCCATTCCTTTATTTAATGGTCAATCTCCTTCTCTCTCACATCTCAGATTATGAACATCATCTTGATTTGATACAGGGCGAAAAGAAACAAGTGTTTCCATAGGATTTCAGCCTGACTTTTTCTTAAGAAACTTGATTTCTTTGAGTGTCAAGCTCCCTTTGAATAGTGTTTTAATGGATCATTAAGAGAAAAGAGTCTAAAATCTTACTCTGTTGCTCTGATAAATTCAGTATCTATGAGAGAAAACTGCAAATCATTCCAAAATGTCTCAAAAATATTTAACAGAGAAGATGAATGTTCACCTGAAGTCTGAGCCTACTTACACAAAATTTAGATTCCTGAGTCATCTATTTTGTCTGTAAAGTTACTAATGTGAAAAGAAGATTACTGCTGTCACAAGAGCTCCACTAACAACTTTACCATTAATATTCTTATTATTTCCTTACAAAATAATTTGTTACAGTGTCATCCAGGTTGATACTCTGTAGCAGGTCCTTCTGCCCCCTGTGTCTATTCAGAGCCTTAGACATGAACGGGAAGGCAAAACCAAGTAGAAACTCAATTACTCTCCTGCAATCCAAACACTGTATCTCTGAAAATGGCTGTACCTTATAAAGCATGAAGTCAATAAAGTCAGTAAATGCATCATATTTATAACCAGAGTAACCTGATTTTGCAGAGATGCAATGAGGAACTAGTCAAATAAAAAACTCACAGCATGGAAACTTATCATAAACTCAAAGGAAAACAATCAGGTAGCCAGATATCTATACACTAATACATATCCAGACAGGATTAGTTATGATGGTTTACTGATTTAATGATTCCCAAAGCCTTCTTTATTTTGTAGCTTGTAACAACCTTTTTAAAAACCTCTTGAGACCTTTCTCTAAATAAGTCATTTCTTTCTGGGAAAAAGGAAGAAAAAGGTGCATGGTACAAATACTACAATAAAGAGAAATATTACTTGTATAGTCCAACCGTGATGTTCTTTCACCGTTTTATACAGCTTGTATCTTTCTTTGAGAAAAAAATTTTTAAGTGAACATTATTCCAGGCTGGTGCAACAGGCTTCCCAAAAAAACCAAACAAATAAAAGCAGCAGAAGAAAAAGGTACTAGTTGAAATTTACTTACTTAATAGTCTACTTTCATCCATTCTTTAAAAAACACAGGGGTTAGCCCCTATTGTGTCATAATCGTTATGGTATTTTAGTCACCTTGACCCATCTACTTAATTTAGATATGCCTTGTTAGCATTAGAAGTTCCATACCAAAATACAACTTTATAGTTTTCAACAGCCAAAAGCAGGAGCAAAGAGTCAAACAAATTATTGCAGTCTCTTAACATTTCAATCCATTATGATGCAGACAAATGAATTGTTAAATGTCATAATGTTTGTAAAACTATGATCTAGCTGTAGCCTGCTCCACACTAAGGCTCTCCCCAGTCCATATTAATAAAGCCATACAGGTAACAGAAATGGCTTGAAAGAAAATTCTAGTGTAAGCATATTTGAGTAGAATCCACTGCCTGAGAGAGCAATCCTGTTTATCTCTTTTTTCTATCCCTCCTCATCAAATAGGTGGGGTACTTTCAAATAATTCCTCTATGAATTTGAGAGGGAACAAGGAGTACAGAAACAATCTCCCTGCACAATATGACTCCCCTTCTAACTTCAAGATTTCATGGTCCCTAAAATAAGTTGTCATTCAACCTCCCCAGGCTCATTGCCTAGGTCTCTTTAGATCAGAAGTTGCTGGTCCTATTGACTGGTGCTAAAGTACGTGTGATGGTTTTCCTGGTAGACTCAACTATCTGTCACGGACTGAGCTGAGGCCACTAAACTAATTTCATGTTGGAGTTCAGGTTTGAGTCATTTTTAAACAACATTAACATATTTCATGTATTTTCTCTCCAAAAGAAGAAAAAACCCCAAACCCTTGAGAGGCTAAAGCAGAATAGTTTCTGTAACATAAGGATATAAGGTAATATTAAATATGATAAATGTATGATCTGCCTATGACTTGCTGTCAATTACAGAATTTATACCATATCAGATGAAACAAGTTTAATAAACCACTTAAATGTTATAAGGTATGCTTTCTACCAACATGAATTATGTATCTATCTTCAGCCAAATGTACGTGTTCTATCACTCTGAATATTAAATACAAAAACTATGTTTAAATAATGTGAAGGGTTTGATTTAAAGCAACAAAAGCCAATAAATTCAAAGTTTATACTGGCACTCTATCCTTAACTCACACAAATTGTTTCAAACAGGTATAATGGCATGAATTACACCCCTCTTACATTTATGTTTCTACTTCTATATTTGAATTTTCTGAGTTCTGTTAGTCTAAGTCTCTCCATGAGTGTCTTTAAACAGAGTTCTAAAATGTAATTTATTAGCTTTGTTTCTATTTTTTAAGGCAAAAATATGCCTTATGGAAAATTTTAAAAGGAACATTTTTTTTTTTCTGAGGATGGAATGGTTCCTTCAGAACTGTTTTAGTTTCTCTAAATCAGAATGCTTAAAATATTTATTAATTACTGTTACCTTTGTATTGTTTGCAGAAGAGATTGTATGGGCTCCCTCCCAGCTTTTCTGATCTCTTGGTTTACCATAGACCTGGCTAGATATTTAGTATGCTCATTAAATAATAATTGTTATAAAATTTGTAGAGTCTTAGCAATATAGACAACAGCAAAGTGAATGTCTGCAGTGTTTGTTTCAAATACTGTGTTGGGTTTTAGCTGCTTTGATGTTTCTATCTTCTTATATGTGATCACATAACTGTGAATAGGACTGTATGAGCCCAAAATAAATTCTCCCCAAATGGGATCCACCTGAGGATTGTATGTAAGGCTGTTTGGGGGAAAAAAGCCCAAATGGTTAGAAAACACCAAAAAAGTGTGATTTTTTGTATCTATGGGAATGCTGTTGGTCAAGAAGTACCTATAAGTCCTTGGGGAGAGGTTGAGAATGAAGCAAGATGGCATTCAACAGTTTGGTGTCTCAGGACAGCACATAAATGCAAATCTCAACACATAGGCACAAATAACATAGACTTAAAATGCCATCTTAGTTGTAAGCTCCTCCAGAGAGGAGCGAGAATTACAGTTAGATTGGAGCACAGAATGTATCCATTTATTAAATAAGAGAAGTTCTGTAGGATAGTATAAAAAGAATCTCAGACTTGGAAACTAAGTTGTAAGTTTCCAAATCAATTCCAGTATTTTGGGAAAGTCACTAAATAGTTTTCTCTCTAAAATTTCTCATCTGCAATACAGAAATACTTACTCTATTAGTGTAGTCTCAAGTTTTGTTTGTTATTGCTGCTATAACACAGAAAAGTATATACTACATGTATGCAAAATCCCATTATCATATACTTATTACTTATCTTTTTGTATGTACGTAAAGAGGGTTTTTTTAGGTTTTTATTATGGACAGCTTATCACATCTTTTTCAAACTTTCCCAGTGTTCTCCACCTAGCTGAATCCCTAATAAGTGATCTGTGTGCATTTATTGAGTTAATTTGAACTGAACTATTACTGTGCTAGATTGCAAATCTGTTAACTAAAGAAACTCCTTAAAATTACTCGTAGGTAGGCAACCTCTTTCTAATACATGCTCAGAAGAAGCCCCTTCATATTTCTCTTCATTTGAGTTATACATCAAATATGATTTTCAGTGTGGACATTTTTCTTCTTCACCTTCAGATGAGAGAATACAAAAGCACTAGTAAATGTGGAAATGTCTCAACACACATTTTCATATTGTTAATCAAAATCAGTTTTATGATGTTGTTCTGAACTCTGCATATCTGAAATATGTGTAACTATATGAATTTACACTTTTAAACATGTTTTACATATCAAAAAGAAGTATAAAGATGCTTGCCTATCTAGATCTGGCTCATGAATGCTCACTCTTAGGATTCCTGTAATTCAAGACTCTTCTATAATGGTCGGACTTAGTACACACAATGTCCAAGGAAGTTGTGAGTTAGAGATCACATCACAGCCAATTGTCATAGGAAATACCAAACAAAAAGAATAAACGAAACAGAAGAACATTCTTTGAATGAAAACAAAATTTATTTTGGAATTGGAAAACCTTGGACAAGTCTCTGTCTCTTGAACTGCATATATTTTGACTTACATGGATTAAATGTACAAATTCTATTTCAGATTTAGCTCAGAGGGTCATCAAGATCAATTGACAATATAATTCCTATTATATTAACACTGTAGTATTTGTGGCTATATCAGATACTCTTCATCAAAAGAATAATTATTTAGATCACTGATTGTGGTTTTGAGTGCAGGTCCATAACCTAGTGCTAATGTTTCACTTGAAAAAGACTACATTATATTTTAAATATAATATATTTTAAATGAAAGCCCATCTGCTGGTGCTTTTTCCACTTGGAGCATGAGGGTCTACCACTACATCTACTTGGCTAGTGTAATTTCATCATTATGCTCTACCTACTGTATGTTTAGAAATCATTCATAAGCATATACCCACAGAGAAAAAGCCAACAGGTTAAGGTTTAGCAGCTTTGTTTAGCTGGTTATAAGCCATGTACATATGTACATATGCATATATGATAGTAGAGAGTTTCGAACAAAGTATGTGTATATGACTACATGAGCATCTCTCTGAGACAAGTCAGACAGGAAAGGATGAGTACTTAATACAGAAATGGACAGATATTGAATGAAGAAGGTATCTAAACAAAAAAACCTTCACAGTTTTATAGGAAAAGAAAGTGTAATATAGAGCAGGTAAATGATGGTGGCTATTGTGATTTTAGTTGATTTGAGTAATTCATGTCTCAAGGATTTATTAATCTCCTTTTTAATCTTTAAAGAAACATGAAAAGGAAGATCTGTATCTGGTTTTGGATGCCACAACTCA
The DNA here is from genome assembly GCF_041296385.1 of Aphelocoma coerulescens. Lineage (NCBI taxonomy): Eukaryota > Metazoa > Chordata > Aves > Passeriformes > Corvidae > Aphelocoma > Aphelocoma coerulescens. The sequence goes on from NW_027184085.1 coordinate 32,859,235, forward strand.
CTGTTCCGAACGGGATGGGACAGCATAAGTTCTTTTACTGCTGCAGCTGATTGTCAATGGAAATGTATGTTTTAGCAAAAAGTGATCAGAAACACAGGTAAAAAAGGAACAACTTGTTCTCTGTTTTATGATACAGAAAAAAATTGGTTTTAGCTTTAAAGACATTCTAATTCTTGTGGGTCTTTGAAACCTATGGGTTTCACTTAAAAGACTCAGAAACTATTATATCGATAGAACCACAAGTTGAGAAGTTAAACTGAAGGAAGGAAATATCTTTTAATCTTAAAAATACTGCCTATTCATGCCTACTTTTAAACAAGTGAGGTTTAGAAGTTGTATCTTTATAAAGCCTCCAGTGAGCAGCTTTTGTTCTGAAAAATTCTATATAGAGCTGTGATTACTCTGATGCCATGGTGATTTTTCACCTTTTCTTTTATACTCCTTTTTATATCTTTTGTATTCTTAATGTTTTTAGCCTACATTCTTAGATGTATTTTGTCAAGCTAGGAGACTAAACATCTTAGAAGCCTCGTAGCTAGGGATCAGTGTGCCCCAGACCCCAAGGTCCTCTCCAGAACACATTCTGTAAACCAAGATAGAACCATCCAGGGGAAGGTTCCTCGGGGAGGGGGGCTCACTTGAGCCTCTCACTGGGGAATCTTTGATAGATATGCTAATTAGTAAGACCTGTAGTGTTATACCAGATCGATTGTGTGTGTGCATTGTGGTGTGCATTTCGGTGCATTCCACCTGGATGTGGTATACCTAAGGATCCTTAAAATAAATACAGAGGTAAAATCCCTTTTTCCCTTCTAACCATCTTTGATTCTTGATTTTAAGACCAGGAAAAGGCATCAACTCAACATTCCTGAAATACAGCTCACCTTATTTTACATGCATAAAATGAAGGCTAGTAAGTATTTGGGATTTTTCTTAGATGTGCATCTCTTTGGTTTCTAAAGAGTGATTGTTCCTATTAAACATTTTTAAAATCTTTATCTTCTTGTTCTATTGATTAGAGGACCCTGGAGCTGTGAAGTATAAATCAGAGAGAGGAGCTCTAAGAAGGACATGGTTTAAGCTGCTAAAATGCTTTATGAAATATGCAGCACTGCTGTAGAGTTCAAGGCAGCTGGCATTTGGATACTCAAATCTAGAAATTCTTCACAATGAGGTACTGTGTGTAAAAAATGTGCAGGTGAACTGAGAGTATATCCAGATTTAGGAAAGCCCAAAAAAATTATCAATATAATTTATGGTTCCAAGCACAGAAATCTTACAACATGTTGTAAGGGATTCTAGTTGAGTACTTGGAAATGATAGGATGCTAGCTGCCATTGCACTCATTGGCCTATCCTCATTTTGGTTATATGCCCTGTCCTTTCTCAAGCTTCATCCAGCCTCCTTTTTTACTCTAGGCTCTTACTTCTCATCTCTAATATCTCTTAGTTCTGTTAACAGGATTATTTTCTCCCATTCAGGTATTTTTGCTTGTTGAGAGCAAGGTTATGAAGAGAGAAATTTCACCCTGGCCTTTTAAAATGAAGGAAAAATTCCATTCTCCACAGTTCAGCTGAAAACATGAAGTTCCAGTTGAACTGATGGAATTATGGCATGGCTTGATGACCAAACAAGATCTGTACTATTGAAGAGCTCAGTTTTTCATTTTAAATTTTTACAATATGCTTTTCCTAATGCATATCATTAGGAAATACACTTCTGGCCATTTTTATAGTCCCTAATATTTGGCTAGGAATCCTATACCTGTATCTGCCTTTCAGTCCCCAGATAATCAAAAGTAAAAAATAAAGAATGAATTTCTATATTCAGGTTTCAGAGGTGGAAACTCTTAGCAGAGAAATCTGGAAATTATTGTTTCATCAACTGAGTGTGTGAGTTGTGTGGTGTAGAGCATAGCAGGTTTAATTCTTTAATCTTTACATTAAAGATTTTTGCTGTAGGTAGGATTGTGTGATTGTCTGATTATTTTAACTGAAAGAAGGGTTAACCACCACACTTCCATGCAGTGAACTGAACGAGAAAAATATTTGATTTCATTTTTGCAGGAATTACAAGTAGGTGCACTTGGTACTGAGTATTCTTAAGACCAGATATGAAACAAAAAAGTGAACCAAATATGTTACTGATGTCTGAGAAAGGCAGAAAGCTGGCCTGTTACTCTCTTCAATGCAGCAAACAGATACTTTGGGTTTTTTTCCTAATATCTTCTTGGACACTTCAGTTTCCCTTCAATCAAGTGTTGCTTTAGCTCAGCTGTTACAGCTTTGTGGCTTTCACTAAAGCATGTTCATCTCATTCCAGGTCCTTTTACTTGTTTAACACATAAAAATAGAGAGGAGACATAGATTCAATTTGCCTGACTAGGCCACATTAGGAACTTAAAATATCATTCAACTAATTAAACAACAACAACAACAAAACCAAATCCTAACAGTAAAGCAGAATTTACCAGAATAAGAACTTCCAATATTACAGTGAGATGCTCTCTCAACCAATCCTGTGTGTTTGCCTAAATACCAGAAAAGTGGTGTTAAAATTCTCACGAGGAATGAAGGTCCTGCTAGTTCACTGTGAACAGAAATGTAGTCATAAATAGTCCACTTAATAAGATTTGTCTAATGATCTGGATGCAAAAAACCTAAAACAAACCAAAACCTGCTCTTTGCCATATACAACTACTGTTGTTAACTAAAAACTGAACTGGAGCAACTGATATGCTAACAGTATCTTTAAAACAGCAGTGGGGATATCCCTGTCTCCTGCTGTTTTCTCGGCAGGGGGGATGGGGGTAACCTGTGAATCTGTAGTTGTACAAGTACAGCTTGTACAAGGGAATGGCAAAAGAACATGCAATCCAAAATCCAGTAAAAATAAAGAAGTCTTTCTGTTACCTTCATGGGCTGTAGATAATGGCACAAGTGACTTGCACTTACCTGATACAGGTACAACCGTTCCAAACTTGCAGCAACAGTATGTATAGAAAAATATAAAATCAAGTCTACTGTGAGAAGAATCTCTGTGCTGTTTTAACATGAGTGTCCAAGATATTAAATCAATGCAGATTGTTTCAATATTTGGCTACATTATTAATTAAATTTTAAAGTAGTTTTAGTCATATATAAAAGTTTCCTTCTGCCCATATAAGGTAGACATCTGTGAGTTATTTCCTCTGTTATCATAATAATTAATAATTGAAGAAAGAAAGAAAGAAAAAGCTATAAGTTACTTTTATTTTTCCTTTTTATGCTTCAGTGTATTAAGTTGTTTGGATAATTTATATAACTGAGTTCTCATAAACCTGTATGATTATAAATGCTGTCATCTACATGATGAAAACAAAAACATGGATGTATAACAGTAGGCATTAAAACCAGAGAAAAGAGCTGAAAAATTCCTTCCTGACCTCACCCTTAGTATTATAATGGTTATGAAAACACTGAGACAGAAATTATGAAGTCATTTGGATACAAAAGAAGGAGTGATATGATCAGTGTTACTTTTCTTTCTGAGAAGAAATTGATCCTTGCAAGAGCTTTGTGAATTTTCAGGACTCAGGCATGATTTTCCAAAAGTTTTATAGCATGTAGATACATAATAATTTAGGAAAGAATGATCATAACCCATTATGATTTTGAGGTTTTAGCACTTTATACTTGTGGTCAGGTCTAAATACTGACAAAAAATACAAATCTGAGGAAACATCCAACCTTTGATTGGGACATCATTCTCATCTGGAAAGTGTCTGTCATTTGAACATTAATCATACTCCAATTATGTTGTGACTCATGACTTACTCTAAGCAAAAGACAAGAAACCATACTGAACAAGTTCCTGAAAAAAAAAACCAAAACAAGAGCTGAAACAAAAAGTAAATACAGCTTTTATTGCCTTCAATAGTTTTCTCTGCTCTTGAATGTGCTTGTTATTTAGCATAGCACAAAACCATACATTTATTCCCACCCATCAGTTTCAAGGAGGTAAGAATATTGATACTAGTACTACTACTGCTACTACTGATAAATACAGTATTAATATTATTGCTATGTTATACACACATACTTTAAAATTTTTAAGTCAAAACTGCATTTGGCTAATTATGTTTGGCCTTAAATGGTAACATTTGAGCATTTGTGGTGTATCTTGGGAGAGAGCTCTCAATCAAACTGAATGCTTTGTCAGCTTACAGATTGTTCAAATAGCTCTGTCCTGTCACATTATCTTAATTATCTGTACTAAATTATCTATAGATACTAAATGCTATTAATAAATACAGCTTGTTTTAGGGACAGCATAATAAAGAAACTGCACAAGAATATAATTGTAGGAACCTTAATTATTATCAAACTCGTGTGTTCTTGTAAGAGACTTATTATTTTCACTGCTTGCCCTTTCTGGAAATGGGAGTATTTTTGGAATCCACTAATAAAACAAAAAGAATCTATTAATAGCTGAAAGCCCATTGTTATCTTTAAACACATTGGGTAACAATGGGTCAGCTTTGGTGGTGACAGTTTTATAGACATTTATGAAACATCAATTGAATTTCTAATTAACCTGTAGTTCAAAGAATCACAAAATTGTCTTGTTGAAAGGGACCACTGAAAAGGTCATCTGGGCCAATGTCTCACCTCCAGCAGAGTCATCCTAAAGCACACTGCACAGAATTGTATCCAGATGGTTCTTTAATATGTCCAGCAACAGAGACTCCACAATCTCTCTGAGTAACCTAGAGCCTGGATCATCCTCTTGCCACTGTCCCTTCAGACATTTATAGACACTGATGAGGTCCCCTTTCAGTCTTCCCTTTTGAGGCTGAACAGGCCCAGCTCTCTCAGCCTTTTCTCATAAGAGAGATGCTCCAGTCCCTTAATCACCAGTGTCACTCTCTGCTGGGCCTGGTCCAGCTGGTCTGTGTCTCTCTGGTCCTGAGGAGCCCAGAACTGGACACAGCACTGCAGATGTGCCTCACCAGGGCTGAGTACAGGGACAGCATCACCTCCCCTGACCTGCTGTCAATGCTCTTCCTAATGCACCCCAGGACACCACTGGCCTTCTCGGCCACCAGGACACACTGCTGGCTCATGGACAGCTTGCTGTCCACCAGGACCCCCAGGTCCTTCTCCACAGAGTTGCTTCCCAGCAGATCAGCCCCTCAGCCTGTGCTGGTGCCTGGGGTTGTTCCTCCCCCAGTGCAGGACCCTGCATTTGCCTTTGTTGGAGTTCAGACAGTTCCTCTCTGCCCATCTCTCTACCCTGTCGAGGCCCTTCTGAAGGGCTGCACGGCCCTCTGGGGTATTGGCCCCTGCTCCCAGCTCTGTGTCATCACTGAACTTGCTGAGGAGGCATCTGCCCCTTTGCCCCAGTCACTGATGGAGAAGTTAAACAATACCAGGCCCAGTACTGAATCTTGGGGAACACCACTTGTGACAGGCCTCCAACCATAGCCTGTGCCACTGATAATCTCCTGTGATCTGCCATTCAGACAGTTCTCAGTCCATCTCACTGTCCCCTCATCCAGGCCACACTTGCTGAGTTTGCCTTTGAGGTTGTTGTGGGAGACAGTGTTGAAAGCCTTGCTGAAGTCCAGGTAGAACAATATTCACTGCTCTCCCCGCATCCATCTATCCAGGTGGTTGTTTCACTGTGGAAAGCAATCAGACTGGCCAAGCATGGTGTCCCGTTGCTGAATCCATGCTGACTACTCCTGATCTCCTTCTTGTCATCCATGTGGATAGAGATGGCCTCCAGAATGAGGTGTTCCATCACCTTTCCAGGGACTGAGGTGAGGCTGACTGGCTGCTAGGCCCCTGAATCCTCCTTCTTGCCTTTTGTGAAGACTGGGGTGATATTTGCTTTTTTCCAGTCCTCAGGCACCTCTCCTGATCCTCCATGACCTTTCAAAGATGACTGTGAGTGGCCCAGCTATGGTGTTCACCAACTCTCTCAGCATTTCTGGATGCATCTCATCAGGAGCCATGGATTTCTGGATGTCAGGTTTGCCGAGGTGTTCTCCAACCCAATCCAAACCAAGGGAAAGTCTTTCTTCTGGCATTCCTTTACCCTAGTCTTCTGGTTCAGAGATTCCTGAGGACTGGTCTTGTCAGTGAAGTCCAATGCAAAAAAAGTGTTCAGTAAAATCTGCCTTCTCTGTATCCTCTGTTACTAAGGTCCCTCTCTATTTAGTTATGGGCCCAAATTATTCTTAGCTTTACTATTGTTAGTGATGCATCAGTTGTCTAATAATATATTGTTTTCAGGATTTCCATTTAGAATTCCCAATACTGCCTTTGTCTCTCTTTTCTTTTTGTAGTGTTTGGAAAATGTATGAAATTATATTAGCTAAATTGACATCTTACATCCACTATATTACTACACTTCCCTTTATTTTATACTATTGGATCACTGTCTTTCTATTGTCAATGTACTTACTTCAGAGAAAAATGCAGTAGTGTTTCTACGAAATGTTTAGATATCCTTATGATGCAGTGATAATGATCTTGAATAAAATTTGGTTTTATATTTTTACTTGAATAGGAAGGCTAATCCTGTTACATGAGAGACTTCAGATTAACAATTTATGTTATGTTGTGCTGTCTGTTAGTGCTGAGGTCTAAAGACCTTGGACCAGTTTGAAGGAGGTCCTGAGAATTACAGTGTGGCCTTGATGCTTAATACTTCACATCTGCTGCAGATTTGATGTTGGTACAAGCATGTACATGTCATACAAGCATATTCAGACCAATTTTATAGTGCACATAATGTTTTTCCTACTCGGAATGCAATGTATTATGGGGCGGGTTTGTATTTGACAAGCTGGATTTACTGTGCACATACAGCACCATAAGGACAGGCACTATACTAGGGTTCCTCAGTAAAGTCTGGCAGTACATTCTTAAGAAACTGGACAGTGGTGAGATCACCTAAGCCCTAAACATAGTGGAAGAACTGTACTATAAAAAAGAATTGAGTATATTATGAGATGTAAAGCAACAAAAGATGTAAAAATAGATTTACATAGTTTGCATTGCCACACTTAACAGTACAATATATAATTCAGATCCATGTTCTTTCACAGGCTTTTTTTGCTGAAAACAGTTACAATTTTTCTTGCAAATAAGTGAAAGTGTCAAGGACACACCTTAATGGTTTCTTTCAATACTATCAATCCATATAATCCATATAGGAGAGGTACTTTGGAATACAGTCTGAATATCTAAGGTTACTGAAGATGACATGAAATAAAGCTTCGTTCCTCTTCCCAACCCCCAGAAAACTCCTAAACCAATGACCAAAAAAATTCCAAAAGGAAAATTTGTAATTGACAGCATTTAATCTCTCTCCTGTTCCCTTTTCATCAGGTTGACTATCTCACACTGGCAGTTGCTGGCTCCTTTCTGTAAATCTTTAGATTTATATGAGAAGTGTCCAAAAGTTTTAATTTTACTCTTACTGAGTCAACATTACCAAATATGCTAAGACAAGCCCTGTTAACCATACTTATATTATATCCAGGTTTTTTGTTGGGACTTTGCAATAGCCTTCAGCATAGGCTCCCAGCCAGTGTGAATTGGCATAAAAACCATTCGGTTACACTCTTCTGCCATCTGGATGTGAAGGAAAATTTAATTCTTAGAACTGTATCAGCATTACAGTCATCTGTTAGCCAGGTCATTATCATTGCAATATGATCGATAAAAAACTAGCCAACATGGTAGCAGTGAAGGAGACAATTTCACTGTCTTTCAGGTAAACTATACTTGCTGGACATTTTGTTTGAAGCAGATGTTACTTCTCCTATTTCCCCCTTCTTCCTAAAAGACACCATCCACTTTGCTGTTGTGCTGAGCAGAAGGTGCTTAGCTTTGCATGTTCTGCCCAGGTCTCTGTGAAATCCACAGAAAGACTCCTGGGAGGGAAGCTGGCACTGCATCCCCATGTGACTGCTGAAAAAGAGGAGGCACAAGTCACGAAGCAGTAGGCAGGAATGGACCTACTGCCAGCATATACTACTGAGTATGTGTGGATGAGTGCTTCTGCATGGCAGCATGGTTTCACCTCAGCTGACAGCCAAGCCCCACACAGTCGCTTGCTCACTCCCCCACCAGCAGGATCCAGGAGACTATTAGAAGGGTAAAAGCTAGAAAATTTGTGGATTGAGATAAGGGCAGTTTAATAGGTAATGCAAAAGCTGTGCACACAAGCCAAGCAACACAAGGAATTAATGCACTGCTTCACATGGGCAGGCAGGTGTTCAGCCACTTCCAGGAGAGCAGGGGCCCCACCACAAGTAACAGTGACTTGGGAAGACAAATGCCATCATTCTAAACATCCTTCCTCTCTCCTTATTCCCCCACTTTATATCCTGAGCATGATGCCATGTGGTTTGGAATATCCCTTTGGTCAGCTGGGGTCACCCATCTTGGCTATGTCTCCTCCCAGCCTCCCACGCACCCCCAAACTTCCTCCCCAGTGTGGCAGTACAAAAAGCAGAAAAGGCCTTGGCTGTGTGTAAGCCCTGCTCAGCAATAACAAAAACATCTCTGTTTATTGACCCTGTGTTGAGCAAAAATCCAAAACACAGCCCCATACCAGCCACTGTGAAGAGAATTAACTCTACCCCAGTCAAAACCAGCACACATGGGAAGGTCTTGTCTTCTCTATATTAGGATAGTAGTATATGATGTCATTTAGTGAGATTAAATATATGAGAAATACTGTGTATGAAAGGCTTTGCACAGACAGCATGTGCCCTCTAAAGCCCCAAATAAATAAATGCTATGTGCATTCTATACAATTACCTCAGGTAAAAGGACTTTGTGATGCAAGTAACCGGTCTGGAGAAGAAAGGAAAATATTTCAGTACTTCCCACAATACTGCAATTCATTAGTAGCCAACTTCTACTTCAACTCCAAGACATCAGAAAGAAACAAAACTTCTGAGACTACAGACTACATAGTTGCAGAGATGTGATGACTCATCCAACTGAGCAGAAGAAACCCATTGATGTACACTGGATGAAAAAGTGTTTTAATTTTTCCAAAGAAAAGAACAGGCAACAGGAGGTAAGATGATTGGCAGGGCCACACAATGATTGACAAACAAAGGTGACTGTGTGCAGACACTGAAAGACTTTATGGATGTTCCAAAAAACAGAGAAGGTGGAGATTACAGCAGTCCACAGTGTAGGTTAGAACTGGAGGAGGATGGAATATAGGAAGCTGCCAGCTTACGTAAGAATTTGTCAATACTGTTTTGTTGAAAAATAGAACATGGAGGGCCAACTCTGAGCAAGAAGGATAGCCCAATAAGCAACATAACTGCAGGGCTAAACTGGAAGAAGGACTTGGTTGAAGGAGAAGAAAAACAGGGACATGTTACCTGCATGGATGATCAAAACAGAGAAACGAGCAAAAGGTGGTAATAAGAAAGAATGAGATTTAGAAATAGCAAGTTTCTAATGTGTAAAACAACACATATTTTTCAGGAAAGGAAAGGAAATACTAGAGAAAAGAATGGTCAAGGAATAGGCCTGCATATGCCAAAATGAAGGAAACAAAGAATGGTGTGACATTTCTCTTGTGGTCTAATGTCCCCTAGTCATCACAGACACACAAACACATACTTACACTTACTTCTGAGGGATTTTAAAAGTAAATAGACACTAGGACGTTCCATTGCTCAGAGTGAAAGGCACTGAAGAGCTATCAAGGACAGGTATAATGTGACAATTGACAAAATTCTAAATAAAATTTTGCAATAAATATAATAATAAAAATTTTGCAATAAATAGAAACACATAGCTGAAGATTTTTTAGCCATGCAAAGCAAAAGAGTGTGAAAGAAAGTTGTGGGCCTCTTGGAGGTCATTAGAGCTGCAACTCATACTTAATATTGTCTAGACATGGGCCCAAGACAGACAAAAGTATTCTCTGGTTTCATTAAGAGGCTTTGCTCGAAGGCAAAGGCAGTATGTCCACTGGGACTTAAGGCAGTGGCAAACAACTACTGTTCCAGTCCAAGAAACAGCAAGTTAGATAAAGCAAAAGAATAAGCAAATTAGTAACATGTATGTAAACTAATCTGCAGTAATTCTGGTTCTGTAAACCATAATTTCTATGACAATTCCTTTCAATGTAACCAACAGTACTTAAATGAAAATAATGATTTAAAAAATCACATCAGTGAAAGGTATTGTATTACCTGCTGTTACATGTTTTTAAGATTTTTCTACTACCCTGAATGCTGATAATGATGCGTGGATTCAGAATTTTCACTTTCCAGGTGAGTTGGAGGCTGCATAGTTACCCAAACCTTTATGTGAAGTTAACAGTGAAATATATTATTTTTTATTACTTTGGTTACTGTAAAATAACAGACTCAAGTAACAGCATTTCTGTAAGCAGCACTCTGCTGTATATAATCCTAGATAAGTATATAATCTGTACAAAGGAAATGTTCACCCAAATAAGCTTTAAAACAGTATTCATACAGAGGTATTATTCAATAGGAAAAGAAATCCATTAACATGATGCAAAGAAAAAGCAAATCATGTTCTCTCAATAAATGGACCAGATAAGATGCCAGTTATTGATTTAGTCTGGGATACTGGAATACTAAATCTTCTGCTGTATCCAGGCACAGTTTATCTTTTGGAACTCCCATGGTGATGTATTTTTATGTTTAAAAAATAAGAACCCTATTTAAGAGCAAATACCTATATTCACACAGCCAGATTTTCTTTAGCTACTGGGAGAAATTACTATTTTTTGCTGAAATTTTCTATCATAAATATTGTCTTTCAGATTTAATATTTCTTTGCAGTGGTGTCCTCCAGGCATTGAAGCATTGTTATTTTCTTGCATCTACAGTGTGATTTGATGATATAGGCCTTCTAATTCCTCCTTCTATTTCAGAGATGGTTTCCTATGTGTATTTACTATCTTGTAAAATATTTTCAAATACCAATGTCAGCTTCTCACTACACAATGGCGGGATAGAGAAAAAGGACAATGACTGAAAATGTTTTCTTCCAGGAGTCAGTCAGGGGAGTGCAAGTGTGACCTTGGACCCACAAACAACACTTCATCCATAATATAAATCAATATAATAGCTATTTCCCCTATGCTGCATGTCACAAGAATAATAGAATAGTTTTTTGTGAAGCATGAGGTCAGAACCACCCTCTAATAAATACTGTGCAATTGGGTGAGTACTTGTAGCAGGCTGAGTGACCCTCATGTATGAGACTACATTTCCTCAGTTTATTGTCATACCAAGAGGTTTCAGAATGAAGTGGGTCTCCATGACTTGGCACACTTATATATTATTAGCACCAAAAGAAATGTTTAAAATGGTGCCTGACCAAGCTGAGGCATTAGCACAAAGCTTCCCAAATCTGTTTTTTAAAAAATCAAGGTATTTGGCAGGAATGTTGCAAAATACAAATAATCTTATTAGCACAATACATGACAGATTCTTCAGATATGCCAGATAAGTATTCCCTATTTACAGTAGACAAAACCAGAATTATGCACACAGATAATAAGAATTCATATACCCCCAGTATTTTCTTGAGTGTTCTTGGAGGTTATACAAATATGATAATCTAATCCATAAAGCTACAACATTTTAAGAAGCTACTGTCTTTGCTGCTTACATTCCTCATGGAAGAGCTTCTGTAGAAGTCTTAGCCATTGTGACAGGGGCCCAGGGATGCAAAGACTGTATTTGAAACTGCTGCTGGATTATTCAGAGGTCATTTGTCAAAGTACTGACATCTAAATTAACTTGGTTGGATTCTCAGAAATGATACCTTAGAAAAGATAAAAGACTGAATAACACAAAGGATACTCTAGGTCATGAAATACTGCCAGAAAGCTCATGCAGAATATCAGAGCAACTCAGGAATTCCGTAATTTTGAGCATACTTCTAAAACAGATTATGTGGTCAGGAGTCACGTGGTCAGGATGCAGAACTGGTCAGGGGAGATAGATGTCAAGCTGACACTCATTAGGAATACATAGACTTAAATGAAAATAATAAAAAAGTGGAGCTAGCTTGCAACATGAGACTACATATATTCTTCTACCTGTAGCTATACCTCATTCCCTGAACAAAGTGGAGTAAAATCAACACATGATCTAATGTAATTGCTGTCTAGGCTACATATTTACTTTATATTGTTCACAGTCTCAATATATCATATTGTAGTAAGTTCAGACAACTAAAGCAATGAAAAGTATTAGTATCAAATTTTTAGTATCTGTATCTAGTCTTCATTTAGCATATTTCTACCACTATTTGGGTCATAAAACCAAATCAGCTTTAAATTTTTTATCTGTGCTTTTCAAGAGATATCTCGTGTTACCTATACAAAGTGTCCAAAAACCACTGGTCAGAGTGAAAATAAAATTGTGATTTCTAATAGCTATTTATATTTGATTTTCAGGTTTTGAGTTCTTAGATCATATTTGGGTCATATTTTTATATTGTGGGATAAAAATGCTAAAAGCATAATAAGAAACAACCCTAGAAATTCTTATGCAATCAAAGGACTCCAGAAGGAGTTTTAAGGAAAGTAACAGGGATCTTCCAACAGAATTGTGAGAGCTGGTAAGAATTAAATTTCATTTTCTGGAAAAAAAAAAAAGGAATGTAATTATTCTTGGCAAACCCCTCTTACACTCTATTAGAATGTTGTTTATTTACTTTTGAATTGAAAATTAAGTGTAGCGAGAATTCTATTTCTGCTTTTTGTAAATTGGAAACTGAGTATGATCTGACAACTGCCTGTCCACCTCACAAATGAGTAAACACGAAAAAGCTATCCTCTGAACCCTCACAGTCTGCCTTCAGACATAATTAAATTATTTTACATGCTTAAATCAATTCTTATCTTGTGTTCATCACTAGGATACAACTGCTGAGAAAATTAACCAAAACAAACACATTTATCAAAATTCAGTATTGAAAACCTCCTTAATTACTGCAGGAATTATCTTTTGTTTGCTAATGATTCCAGGTAATTTTAAATGCAGTTTTCATTACAATACTTCTGTGGGGGTTTTTTTAATACAGATATTTATGTAGTACTTATTCTTAAATATTTTGTGTCTCTAAAGGAAGAAACTCTGTTGAGTAAAAACTGTCTAAAGTTTTAAGCCCAAAAACTTAAATCAACAGATATGGACTCTCACTTTGTTACTCTAAAATCAACCACAGTAGGAAAGGAAAGGAAAGTTCAAATGCACAACTTTGCATCGCTGCCAAAATACACGAGCTCTATCTCGGTGAATTGAGTCAGTTGAATCCCACTGTGATGATGGAGTTCAGGCTGCAAGAAGAGTTCATGATGGGCTGAGTCTGCAGTACCACCCCAGAATGCAATGTGCAGTATCTGTTTTCTATTCCCTTGGGCTGGGAATTTATAGCAAACAGTGCTTTTGGGAACAGTGTTAGCAACTGAAATACTGCAGCACAAAGTGCCCTCTCAGTAACTCTTAGCTACTGCCACAGTGTGCACAGATAATAAAAATAGAATCTTACTTGTTCATCTGAAGTAGTTTCTGAATTCAAGTGATTGTAAATAACTGTAACTTAAACCTGATGGTCAACTGAAAACCAGAAACAAACAGAAAGACATTTACCTCAGCTTTTCAAGCAAAAGAAATCAGCAAGGTAATTGAGGCAAGAGGAATATCATAACAAGATGTCAAAACCTCCTTATCTTAGAGTGGGAGCAAGGATTTTTTCTTCTTTAAAAGCTAGTGCCTGTAAAATAATACACATTTTTAAGCATTTTGATAAAACTAGAAAAAGTGTTATAATTGCTGCAAATGTTTTTTGACTAAACTACTAGCTTATACTTTGTTTCAATTTGTTTATTTTCCAAAGGCCTTTATTTTTTTTAACACAGTATGAACTGTTAAACAAAGACCTGAAAATCAGATGGCTTGGCTCTGTTCTGAGCAAAAACATTGCTGGGTTCTGATTTATGCTCTATTTAATATTTGCATCTTTATCAATGCTACTGCTGTGCATTCTGCTGTGATTTAACCTGACTACACCTTAACCTTCCTGTCATGTAAAAAGGAGGTAAGCTATACTTCCATGCATTTTGCAGGTTGCCTGAGACATTCATTTTAAAATTTCTATTCAAAATTCTCTTATTATTTTTGAATGACAGAGATTTGAAATGTAGCAATTTTTAAATTGAACCTGGTTTTTTTACTTAATTAATTCCAGTATTTATACTTTTAATTTGTCCTCAGTCAGAAAACCAAAGTCAAAAAGTTTATTTCAGTGTATTGTGCAGCAGTGTCCAATACTAAAACATAAAAACTGTTGTAAACCTGATTTCTAATATTAAAAAGGGGTAATTGTGAGGCACTTGCACATATTCATGGCTCTTGTGTCGTATGCACATACATGAATGCAATGAGAGGATGTGTAGGTGTATGTTCTCAGCTGCAATCCCTAGGGTGAGGGAGTGGCTCATCCGTGTCCTCTGCATACTCTAAAAAGTTTGGGTGGTCATTGACAGTGTTGCCCCTTTCAGCAACCACTCCTTGGGTTAACAAGGGTATCGTGCATCATGGCTTACTTACAAAGCCTGGGTGGCCATGTATTCTTCACACCCTTTTTCAGGGTGATGGAACTCAGCTCTTCATTTTCCATGCAACACTTCCATAACCATGTGGCTCTCCCCGTTAGTTGATGATACAGGCTACACACCACATGCAAGGTCAAAGCTCAACTCCCTTCTGGGGTTCAATTTCACTACGAAACAAATTAACAATGAAACAATCAACTCCCAGTGCTCAGCTAAACCCATCTCTTCAGTTCACTACGAAACAAACCCAATACACCTCTGCCAGGACAGCCACACTGGAATCTGCTTCCCCTTCTTAATGACCTTCAGCTGTCTGCCCCTCCCTCTAGGCCTCCCATCGCTGGCAGGTGCTATGGGGTGGGGAAGACTTCATTCAGGACACTGTTAATCACTTCCTTCCTCTATGCTTTGTTCAGTTGATATGCCCTACTTTATATTAGTGGCTTGTATTTTTCATTGCCTTGAAGGGTATAGTGCCAAGGTCTGTGACCTCATTTAAAACCCAACAAAAAACCGAAGCCTTCTCCATGGCAAAGGTAAGTGGAACAGGGACTCCCAGGGCCATGTTACGGACTCCTCTGGCATCATGATGTAGCCCTTCTGGGGAATGTAACCTGTTGATTGATGCTTACCCAGTCTATAAGCAAGGAACAGTGTGCAGTAGAAAAGTATGCAGTAAACTAAGACAATAAAATCAATTTATTTTAGAAGCTACTTGGTTCTACCTCTTGTCTTTTTGGTAGAAAATGTCCTTGCTATCTTACCCTCTGCTTATGAGAATAAAATGGCACTTTCTTTGCACTGAGTGAAAAGTGAATCGTGCTAGTGGTGGAACTCCAGGCCACTACATCAGTGAATCTAGGCTTCCATGATGACCTTTTCCAGCTCTGCTTTTTCAAAATTTGCTAACTCAGTATGAATATGTTATAATGGTAGGAATGAGGTCTGAAGTTGACTCTTTTATTACAAGCAGTTGGAAACAAAAAGTATAAATTTGGTCAAATACTTTTTTTCACAATTTTTTAAACATCTAAATGGTCTGCCTGTTCTCTTGGTTATGACAGGTGATCCAGTATCAGATACTACTTCTCCTTGCAGACCTTGGCACTTTTAAATCCCCCTTCTTCCTGTGACCATAATCATGTTATTATATACAGCTATCACAGAAGTGGAAAGAATGTCTCCTGCAGCCCTGAATGCATACACAAGAAAAACCACAAAACCAATCCAAACCTTCATCACAAAACCTCCAGAAACTTTTACTGGAAGGAAGTATGTTTTGAATTCATTGTCTGAACAAGATCTAACATATTTCTAGGGTTATAATATGTTCTTGAGAAACATATAAATTACTGCAGTATTGAGGACATTGCCAAAACCTGCTAGAAATCATTTCAGCAATTTTTATTTGTGTTGTTCACTGTAGCCAACAAACATCTTTCAGAAAGAACCTGCTTGATGATGCCGTTTCCTAGAAAACTGCTGGTGACAAACATGAACAGTCAACATAAAAATCCAAGGAGAAATGCAAATTCTTCAGGATAACATTTTAACACTTTTAATTCAAATCAGACCATTACAATATTTTTTGTTTAAAAGAAAATGAAAATGATCTATTATGTACTTACATTTCTTTACTTCTAATAATGAAGTATTGGGGGTTGCCAAAATGGATGGAGTAACTTTTTATTACACATTAAGATAAGGAAAAAATACACAAACAGAAAGAAAAGAAATTGTGATTGAGAGTAACTGCAACATGTTCGTAACATGAACATGTTTCAAAGAAAGATGTGGAATTTTCCAAGCGCAAGATAAAAAACCCAAACAAAAAATATTTTTCTTCTGCCACCAAAGCAACTTGGGGTGCACTTCCATTTGTGTAATTTTCACAGGGACTGCAAGTGAGCAAAAGCCATAACAAATAGGTTTCAATTGTGCAATGTATTCCAAATAGATGTCTTACAACTGGAAAAGCCACAAAAAATTGCATGCTTACTCAACAGCTACATATTAGGAAAAATTCTTGTGCTGACCTAATTCAAACGCAATATTGTTTAATTTTTAAAAAGTGAAATCCAAACGGAAGATAGTTTTGGAAGAATTTAGCCTAACAGTCTCATGGATTTGATAACTGTAAATGCAGGGGATCCAAAATACAAAGATTTGGGAGAAATATAATGTACAAAATACGCTGATACAAGTCAATGTCTCCCAATTCACCAAAAAATGCCAACTGCACATTTTAAAGTTTCTGAAATATTCTAAGAATGCTATTTGGGTTAATAACTAGAAACTTTGTTAGAGAGAATAACCTTATGAAGTAGCAGGAAAGCAAATGTGATGATGATTAAATGACACACAAAAATATTATGTCCTTAAAATAAATATCTTGCTATGGGAGAGTATTACTTTTGTGTTTATTGTGGTAACATGTTGTGTCTACACAAATACTAAATACACAGATTTCTCTTTTAAGGTTCTAAAGTTGTAGGGAATTGCAGTCTTTTGTTTTGTGTTCTGTCAAGCTTTGAGCCTAGCCCCTGTAATAACTGAATCTTTTCAGCTCAACTTTGAATGACCTTGTACTTGGAAAATGTTTTTAAATCCTGTTTAGTCATTCTAGTTGTTCAGCAGTTAATCTAAGCATATTGTTTTTTAAGTAAGGTTAGCTTCTTGCTGCCCAAGTGTAATAGGGAACAAACGGTCAAGAGGAGAATGACAAAAATATTAGGAAACAAATGAAAAGCAAAAAAGACGGTTATTAAAAGGTAGGGCTGTGGAAAAAGTAAAGGCTACATAGAATCATAGTGACTGGAAAATTTATGGTAGAAGAGAATTAGGAGATCCTAAAAGCAAAGAAAAAGTTTAAAATGTAAACAAGTTAGAATTGACGTGATGGTCATTATGGTCAAATGAACATTTAATAACACACAAAGATAAATGACAGGAAGTGCAAGATCACAAATGTGAGATGACACAATATACAATGAGCGACAAACTATAAAAATTATAAAGGGTGGTCTAAGGAGAGATGTGGTATTGATCCAATAGTTGTTGAATCACCTTAAATCTCCATATAACTGGACAGAGAAGAATCAAATGAGGTCTCCTACCTTTCTGTTTACATTCATAATTGTGCAGATAATACTTGCATATTAGTAAAAGTCATAGTAAAAACTTTTATTAAAAAATTAGGCAAAAAATTTTGGCATTGAGTACTGTAGCCACTCTCTTCTTCTGAGAAGGGCCCCTGGACATCAGTGCGACGCAAAATCAAGTTTGACAGGCACAGCTATCACCAAGGATGCAGGAATCTTTCTGCTAGGGCCATAGGTGGAAGGATCGGACAATTTAATGTGTGTCCTAATTCACATGGTGTGAAACCTTCTTACTTCTCTGCATGCACACGTACACACTAAGAGTTTTCTTTCTTGTCACAGTGGTACATTAAGGACAACTTCTCCAAAAACTTGTGCAAAAAGTTACAATGGAGAGGAAAAGAAAACATACTTCTGTATAAAACAGGTATCATATTTCTGTAGTAAGATAATGACATTGGTGAAATGCAATTTCCAGGCAAAAACATATTCCAACCACATGTTTCAGCTTCTTTTTCCATTTGTTTGGGGGAAAGTCTATCCCTTTTATGAGCATTTTGCTTGCCATGTAGGCTACATGAGGATCTACTTTGGCAATACCATTTAACCCTTTTTTACAAAACCAGGTACTCCACATATCTGGATCTTAAACACAGTACATTTACATAGCACCAGCCGAAATACTACACATACTTGTAAGGGTTAGATCTTTGAAGCCTTCCTTTGCCGTCAGTTGTAGGCTCTGAAATCCAACTCTGGCAGTGTTAAATCTCAAAAACTACCTGTCTGAGAAACAGGGGTGCTCATGCAGGCAAAACCCTATCAAGACCTAATCTAAAGCCAGATTTCTGACTCTTGTCTTGCCATTGTTATTACTTAATTCAGAGAAAAAAGAAACAAACAAAGAGGAAAAGGCACTCAGGTATGTTGGAGCCTCAGCATCTTGCAGAACACCCAGAAACATCTCATCGCCTCATCAGTGTGTAGAAGTGTTTGAAGGGAGGGCGTCAGTGGATGGATCCAGCCCTGTTCGGTGGTGTCAAGCAATAGGACAAGAAGCAGTGGGCAAAACTTGATGCACAGGAAGCTCCACCTGAATTTAAGAAGGAATTTTTTACTGCGCAGTGAGCGAGCACTGGAACAGATTCCCCAGAGAGGCTGCTGAAGTCCCGCCATTCAAGAACGATCGTGTGCAATGCGCTCTGAGATAACCCTGCCTGAGCAGGGAGGTTGGACCAGATGGTCCACTGTGGTCCCTTCCAGCCTGACCCATTCTGTGAGTCTGATCTGTACGGTTCGTATGCAAACATCTACGATATGAACAGCGGCGGCGTACATCTGCTCCTCCGGCTGAGCAGGGGCAGAGATCCGCTGGGTTCCCAGGCACTTCCAGCATCCCTCGCTCAGCACCTTGGCAGGACAGCAGGCGCTCCTAGCCCTGTCAGAAGAAGGCGGCAGGCGTCCCGGGGCCGGGGCAGGCGCCGGCGGAGCTGGGCTCCCGGAGCACCAGTCCCGGACCCCGGGTCACGTCCCGCGGTCCCCGCCCCAGCGCCCGCATGGCGCATGCGCCGCCCCTCGGCTCGGGCGGGCGAATTCAAACGTGCCCCTCGCCCCTTCTCCTCGCCGGGTAGCGGTTGCGCTGTGACGTCATTGCACCGCGTCCTCTCTCTCTTCCCTGCGGTTTCCGGCGCTCGCCCGCGCGGTGAGTGCGGCGCAAAGTTTTCATTTGTGTGGTTCACGGCGTCTTTTCTCTCCCCGTTCCCCCAGGCGCCGGCGGGCGGGGGTTGCCTGAGCCCGCTCTGCCAGGCGCGGATCCTCCTCTCCCCTCGGTGTCCCTGCGAGAGGAGCGGCGAGGGGCTTTCGGCGATGGCTTCGGGGAGTGCGGAGGCGGCGGCGCAGCGGGTGACAGAGCTGGAGGAAGAGCTGCGGGCTCTGGCGGAGGAGCTGAGCCGCTGCCAGGTACCTGAGCGCGGGGCGGGGGGCGGCCCCGGGCCGGGCGGGCACGTCCCGCTTGGGACCGCGGGCTCGCGTCCCGCTCCCGGCGGGCAAGGAGGAGGAGCAGGGCCGCGGGGGCCCGACGCCTCCGAGACATGAATTAAATCGGGCTTGAGCCCTTGCCCTGGATGAAACCACCTGTTCTGAGAGCTTTTTCGTTCACCCTCCCAGAAGCCACGGTTCGCTTGAACTGAAATGGCAAAAGTCCCGAGGTGCTGCCTTGTGCAGCTCCGGGGAAAAATGGACAGGCAGAGGGATTTTAGAGAATTGTTAAGACTTGAAGGAAACTCTGGAGGTTATTTAATCTCTTTCCAACCTTGCAGCAGGATCAATATACCCAAGCTGTTTCTGGGAAGGGAGGGCTTAATGACGAATTATGGGTGTACTTTCAAAAGTTCCCCGTCTGCCTCTTTCCCTGTGGCCTCTCTTCACAGGTACACTTCCTTAATTTTTCCAGTTGGTCATTCATCGCTGACAGTTAAGTGTATTTACTGAAAATATAAAAACGTTGGCAATGTGAGGTCTTGTAGTAGGAATCAGTAAAAATTCTCTGCCAAACACATGGATTACACCAGAAGTATGTGGCAGAGGGGAAGGTGACACCTAATGCTGTGGGTGCTTTCTCACTTGCTGGTAGCCAAAACAGTATTTTCACATGGGATGTGGCCTGGTTAAGGCCATGAAGGCCTGGGCTGATGAAGCCGTCAAGAAGAAAGCATCCGTGTTGAAGTTAGTAGAGGTTCCCTGCTCCAAGCAGCATTAGTACATTGCATGGCAATTGGCATTGGATTCCTGCCATGGGTAGAATCAAGACTTCCTGAGAAGACATATTGCATAGGAGATCTGTGGGGAGAAGGAGCTGTCAATGGAAATCCTGTTTGGAAAGCTGAACAATGCTAAATACTTTGGGGATATTTTCAATGTCTTGTGGGAGAAGTTCAGGAAGCTCTCTATAGTTTGCTATTCCTAGTATGCAGATATGCACTATCAGACAAAATTTGGTGGAGAGAGAAGGAAGCCCTGTGCTCTGCTAGTTTGCTAGTTGGACATAAATTATGCCTTACTAAAACCTAGTAGCATGTAATATTTTTGAAGAGCATTATACATAATAGAAACTTTGAAGTAAACAGTACAAATCTGAATTTCTAATCACTTTGATAACTTGATGTACACAAATTGTAGTTAAGCATCTGATTTACATTAATTTCAATTGCATGTGCATTTCTACTTGTTCCTTGATGAACACATTCCACACGTGTTGAACTCAGCAGACAGAAAATATTCTGAAATGTATTTATTTTAAATTTCTTGCATATTATCTTGCCATTCTTGTATCTTTGTCTTTTAGCAGATCAAATAGCTTTCTGGGAGGAAAGCAGACAAAAAAAGAACAGGAAGATAGTTACTGGAGAGATTCTGAAGTAATCTCTCCAGCTCTAGGTAGAATCCAGTATCTACCATCCTTCTGATGACAGGGGATACATGTCTTCGGGATTTAGTTCAGATTATTAATAAAATATAAAAGAAAGTGAAGAGCAATCTCTAAGCAGAGATTCTCTGAAAGTACTGCAGTGTAGACATCTACATGCTTTACCATTTCACTAATCCATCAATACATTTGACAGGTTTAAGCATGTGTATGTTACATAAAGAAGGGGGAAGGCAGATTTAAATAAGTAAAAGAAGTGGTAACTTAGTCAGTTAGGCTGCTTTTTCAATATATCATTTATCTAAGGTGATTAACCTTGTAAAGAAAGTTTTGTGCAGATACTCTGGATTTGAATGAGAACTATAATGGTCTGAATTACTGAATGGACTTCAGTAAGATTCTTCAACTGGTTTAAAAATCAACTGATAAAATTATTTCTAGATGGTTAATCCATTTTAAGGTCACATTTCATGTGAAAACATTGTGCAGAGACAAGCCATTTAAAAGCATAAATATGTATGGGTGATGTTAATGTGTTTTTCTAGCTTCTTCACAGTTGAAATATAAAGTTTTTGCTGCTCAGCTAATTTCTTAAGCATAATTTTGTTTCATCTGCCAAAGTTTACTTAATTTCATTTAGATCTAAGAACTTCTTTTGTTCCTGTGCTGTCTCCTAACATCTGTAGGTCTTGTTAATCAGAGTTGCGAAAGCTTTTAGATTGGACAGGGATTCTTTTGATGCCTTTTCCTGGTCTTAAAATCAGGAGTCAAAGATGGTTAGAAGGGAAAAAGGGATTTTACCTTGGTATTTATCTTAAGGATCTTTAGGTGCACCACATCCAGGTCAAATGCACCGAAATGCACACCACAATGCACAGCCCCAGAAGATCTGGTATAACATTGTAGGTCTTACTAATTAGCATATCTATCAAAGAGTCCCAAATGAGAGGCTCAAGTGAGCCCCCCTCCCTGAGGAACCTTCCCCTGGATGGTTCTATCTTGGTTTACAGAATGTGTTCTGGAGAGGACCTTGGGGTCTGGGGCACACTGATCCCTAGCTACGAAACTTCTAAAATGTTTAGTCTCCTATCTGAACAAACAAGTCCAAGAATGTAGGCAAAAAGCACTAGGAATACAGAAGTTGTAAAAAGGTATAACGGGGGTATAAAAGAAAAGGCAAAGATCATCATGGCATCACTTTAGAGCATCTATTGCACCCCAGCCTAGAACAGATTGTCCAGGACAGTGCCCAGTTAAGTTTTGAGTATGTCCATTCCTGGAGACTGCAATCCCTCAGGACAACCTGTGGAGGTGTATCACAGTAAATGTGTTTCAGTTTCTACTAAGATTTTCCTTTTCCTCTATTCCATGCTTTTGGGGGTAGGGTTATCTCTTTCACAGACTGCCTTAGCAGGCATTTTAGACAGAAAAGTTATATAAATGTCTTTAGAAAAGATGTTAGTGAGAGGGTGTTTTCATCCAGCAACTAGATAAAATTGCCCAAGTCCGTTTCCTTTTCCTTAACAGGCTCACAAACTGTGTTTGCAAAAAAACCTTCCCAGCTGAAATCTAGTTTAACAGTTTAAGGGTGTATCAGAACCAAAGGATTAGTCTTAAGTATCTGTTGGCTTTTGGATATCTTTTTTTTTCCAAAGAAAAAAAGACATTTATCAAATGATTGAGGCTACAGTTTTAATCGGTTCTAAACCGAACAGTTTTAGCAAACATGTATGTATCCAACATACAGATTTAGCATCTGAATAGATTACATCATGTTTCTCTTCCACACACCTTCTTGGGCTATTATATTCACTGTCACATAAACTGCAATTCTGAAATGAAGTCTTTTCCTGGAATGGGAACCCATTGATATGGGGTGCCTCGGTTTGAAAGACAGGTGTCTGCTAAGGAAGGCAGAAGCCTCCCTTGAAGTGGCAGATATAACCCCTTTCCCTCTGAGTTATTATGATTTTGAAATCAAGGGTCTTTAGGCAAAGATGTGGGAAATAGGAATAACAGTTCTTTACTATATATATATATATAGATATATAGATATATAACCAGTCAAACAAAACAACAACAACTATGACAGTAACAGCAAACAATCACAAACCCAGTCCCGGCCTTCTCGGCTGTCAGGCCCTTTCCCCTCGGGTGCAGTTCCGCTCGCAGCCGGCAGGGGCGCTGGCGGCTCCCGGTGAGCAGGGCAGGTGCGATGGTTCCCCCGCGGCTGCAGGGGGCGCTCCGGAGCGAGCTCGGGGAGCATGCGGCTGCTCTGGTGCCCTGGGATCCTGGGGAAGGATGGAACAAAGGCTTCACAAACCGCTGGGCAGCCGGTCCTGGACTCCCGGAACAGCAGGCTAGAATGGCAGGCTGGAGCAGCAGGCACAAACACAAATCCCGGGTGGCAGACGAGATGTATCCAAAAGGGGAACCCCCCGGGGCTCCAGGCAGGCAGGGTGAGCACGGCTACAACGCAGCGAAGGCTCAAAGCAGCAGCGGGGCAGGACGGCCACAGCCCCAGCCTCCAGCAGGGCAGGGAGAGCAGCCTTGGGATCCCAGTGTTGTTTCCAGCAGAGAGGAAAGATGCCAAAAACGGGAACCAGCAGCTCCTCTCTCTGCAGCTTCTCCCTCCAGATGCTGAGAGCGAACTGAACTGACAACCAGGTGAAAAACAAAAGTCTGGACAGGCCCTTTTGTCTTTCTTAAGTACGGTCATCTTCTCTTAAGTACTGCCATTTATCTCCTAGCAACATGAATATGGGAAAAATTCCTTTAACAGAAAAAACTAGGACTAAACTAAAACCCCAACAGGGGTCTGTTGGGTAAATACATGAGAGCCTTCTTTGGCTAGTGAAGCTCCTGAGCTTTAGTGGAAGTACTGTGCATGCTAGCTTTGCTCTATTCCAGGCATCTACTTCTGGATGTTGTTTCTTTTATGTTGACAGAATTCTGGAGAACCTGACTCTTCTAGTCATCCAGGATGGTGGCCTTTATGTTCAAAACAAGATTTTTATTCACATTTATTCTGTTCTTTTACAGTAACAATTCCCACAAAGTAAAGGTGCCTACAGGGTCATGTGCAGTGTTTTTAATACTTCTTTTTTTTTTCTGTTCTTGTCTTCGTTCTTTTCTAAAGCTGAGGTTCTACTACTAAGTCCTGACTTCTGCAGCTTAGGTTGGTAGTATTTGATATTTCCTTTAATACTACTCAAACCATTGTAGGAGCATCAATTATAACAAGCAAGATCTTGGAGTAGGGCCTGTTAAAAGTACAGTTTTGTTGTAGTCACTCTGAAAACTGATGTTGACATATAATTCTGTGGTAGAATTTGCAAAAATGAGAAAGCAAAATTAAGAAAATCATCCAAAGCTCCCAGATTGTCTACTGAGAAGCCTTGTATAAAGCTAAGGAGGTGTACCTCTATATGCTGTTTTGGGAAAATTATGGTTGTGTCTGCAATAAGACATTTTGTAATTATTTTTGATTTCAGTGGCTCCTCTTCTTATTTTACTTGAAAATTACTTGAGAAATCAAGTTTTGGTTCCTGAAAACAACTGAAAAGAAAGCAGGAAGTTGTTTTTTATTTTTAAATTTCTTGTTTTCTTTGGCACCTTGTTACATTTCTGTGATGGGCTTGACATTGTTGGAGGGCAGTGGAAAGACAAAGGTCAAATAGTAAGGCATGTCACATCTTGCCTCTGTTGCTTGTGTTAACTGCTGCATTCTATTTCAGGGTTTTATGCTGCTGCCTACCACTTCAAAATTTCAAGATCTTCAGTACCTATGTTCTTATTATTCTCAGGAGTTTTTGTTTTCCCTTGTTGTTGTGTATTTTTGGGGGTGGGGCAGATGGATATGCTGTTTTTGAAAAACATAGTGGCTCCTGGTGTAAGAAATTAGTCTGGTTTGTTTGTTTCTGATTTTTTTTTTTGTTTGTGCTTGTTTTGATTTTTATTGTTTTTTGTTTGTTTTTTTTTTTTTTTTTTTTGTAACGGGGATAAAATGTTATATCTCTGGAAGCTCATTCTATGGGTGGAGTTTCTGAGCCAAGATCACTTTCTTTAGCTTTACGTGCTTTCTCTTTAGTCCTGTGTATTTCTTTAAACCACCTGTTTGGTCCATGTAGATTCATAGCATAGTCCTTGGTTGGTGTCCTGCAGGGAAGTCTCTTGTGGTGAAAGATACTTCATTTGATGTAAAATAATGTGCATTGCTAAATTGATGATTGATGTCCTAGCTCTCAGGCTCTTTCTAGAATAGATACTTTCATGCCCCCCTTTTCTGTAACTGAAAAGATAGGAATAATTCTTTCAGGCATTTTGTGATGGAAAACTACATCAAATCCTTGCTTTGAACAAGACAGTGATTCTGGACTGGGTTTCCACATCCAAGAGAGTGTCCTATATTTATGGTAATACAAAAAGTTGGAAGAAGCAAGCACATCATCTTCTGGTTTTACTTATGCTATTGGTGGACTCACAAGAAGAGTGTTATTTGTTTAGCTTAAATTTTATTTACCAGTCTAGGATCTCTCTATTTGTTGTAAATGCTGTTTTGATTTCAAACAAATATCTTAACAATTTACCCATTATTAGTTTCAAAAAAACCAAGACACAATCAGTCTTCATTTTGCTCATTGCAGCTCTGATTTCAAAGGTAATATGGCATGTCTTTCTGCTAAAATGATACTGTGTTTTCCTAACTGAGTACTTTCCTAAACTTGTGGTTCTACCAAAACTGAACTGCTCTTTTGCTTTTTTTTTTTTTTCCTGAATAAAAATATGTGTACTATTTTTAGGGATGTCTTGTTAGTGTTATTTTCTGTAACTCGTTTGCCTTTTCTGTTAGTGATAGTTATAATCACTGTTAAAAAGTTAAAAATCCTTTTCTGTGTTAGGAATTAAGTACACCATTGCATGGTACTCTGCACAGTTTATACTCATAGCCCAAAAAATACAGTCTGTCAACTGCCAGCAGTCTGCAGACTATACTGTTTAGTCAAAGAAACCATACTGTGTATGGTTTTCACTTTACAAATGCAGTTTATCCATTAAAACATAGACAGTTCACCATTAGTCAAAAAGTTAGGAACTGATCAGTAATCTGTTGGAAGATTCTGCTATAGCAGATTCACCAGTAGCATTTTGACACTTTGTCAGAAGATGGTAGATACAAATGGGGAATAAAGAGATCTTCCTGTAACTGCTGCTGCTTTTGCTTCTCTTTGTTACCAGGGATTGGAACGGAATCTTGAAGAATGGACCATGTATATCTAGGCATTTTTGGGTAAGAGAGGATCAAGAAAGATGGCTGCTACTGGCAGGGATTTAAATTGCTTTTTGCCCTGTTTCATGCTGTGTTTCCTGCTTATTGTGAAGAGCTGTGCATAGGTCCATTTTGGTCTTCATGTCATGTT
Source organism: Aphelocoma coerulescens (assembly GCF_041296385.1). Lineage (NCBI taxonomy): Eukaryota > Metazoa > Chordata > Aves > Passeriformes > Corvidae > Aphelocoma > Aphelocoma coerulescens. The sequence continues at coordinate 32,885,814 of NW_027184085.1, forward strand.
TTATAATGTGCTTGCAGAAAGAGAACAGTTCTTTGTGGGTATTGGAACTGTCTTGTTTTGATCACTTTCTGCATCAGGGAGGGTTGTAAAATGTTCTGTTTGCCATCACTAGCATTGATAACAAAATATTTAATATTAATATTAATATTTGATATTTAATTAGCTGAAAGAAAGGGTGCATTTATTTATTCTGGACCACTTTAATATCCAGGACACCCACTGAAAATAATGTAGCCATGATACTCTTGATTTATATGTAGTTTTACCACCCCCCCTTTATTTATACATAAACATGAAAAATATATTAACTAACACGTCAAGACTTTGTGTTGCTTCATAATAGATGACTAGATATTGCAGATGCATGTTGATTATACATATTAGAAATATTTATAATCAATATCTGAGAAGTGTAAGTAAAAATAAATAAAAAACTTCAAAAAACCAGAACATGAGAACATAGTTCCATGGTGTTGTATTTTTATATCGACTTTGTTTTTACCCATCCAACTTAGTGACCAAAATTGAAATTTTCGTAAACTACCAATATGAGAATTTGAGTGTGTCAGTATTTCTTGTGGATAAATTGTTGATATCCATACTGTTCTTTCAAAATGGAGCAAAGTGTTTAATCCTTCCGTTCATTAAATGCTAATTTCTTTTATTAGTGATTAAGCCAAGACCACATATTTATTGGTGCCAAGGGATGCCAGCTGTTTAGTGCTTTGGGTGGGTTTTTTGTTATTTTATATTTTGCCATAAGGAATGTAAATCACATGAGTCTGATTAGTACAGGTGTTGTTAATAGATGCCTTACTCTATGTATTATATGTAGAAGTACTGTTGTTGAATAGCTACGTTTATTTTCTTCTACTTTTTTTTTACTTCTGACGAATTTTAGTTAAATGTAATGAAATTTTTTCATACCTGGCATTCCTTTTGAAAAATACTGGTTTAGAATATAGAAGTAAAACTGAAGATGAACTAAAAGTGAGATTTTTTTAAAAACGTATATTTTTGTGCTTCATAAAGTAGTTACCTATTCATAGTATGTCTGTGTGTGAATATTTCAAATTGCCCCCAGCATGCGAGTGGGAATTCAAAATTTGGTATAGAGATTACAGAGTCATAGAATAGCTTGGGTTGGAAAGACCTTTAAAGATCATCTAGTCCAGCCTCCCTGGCCAGGAATGTCTTTCAGTAGGTCATGTTGCTTAAAACGCTACCCAGTATGTCTTTGAACACTTCAGTGATGGGGGGATCTGCAATCTTCTTTGGTTGCCACACCACCTTGTTGTCCACATTTCCTTATGTTCAATCTGAATCTATACTTAATCTAAATTTAAATATTTTTAAATTGAAAAGGGTACAGTTTAAAACTGTTGACCCTTCTGTTACTTGAGGCATTGGTAAAGTCTGTCTTTCTTACACGCGCCCCTTAGGTATTGGAAGGCTGCAATCAGGACCCTTGTATGCATTTTCCAGGCAGCACAAAGCATCCTGTTTTCACAGGAAGGGTGTTCCACACCTCTGACCAGTTTTGTGGCCCAACTATGGACCTGTGCTGATGTGGCCATATCTTTCTCATGCTGGGGTCCACAGAGCAGGACACAGCACTCCAGGTGGGGTCTCACAGAAGCAGACTAGAGAGGGAGAATTGTCTGATCTGGTGGGCCTAGGATACAGTTAGCTTTCTGGTCTCCAAGTGCATGCTCACATTCAGCATTTTGTCCAGCAGTTCATGCAACTCCTTTTCCACCGGACTCAAATCAATTCATCCCACAGTCTGTATTGATACTGGGCTTTGCCCAACCCAGGTACAAGACCTTGCACTTTGCCTTGTTTCAACTTTGAGATTTGTAAGCCTGTTGTGGTGGCTGGTTGGCATATGGTACAGAGGATAAAGAGTTCTTGGTAAGTCCCTAGTAGCAAAGAACCTTCCAGTTAGGGTGACCAGAAAGGCTTCTCCCAGGATGCATTGTTCTGTTATGTTAATCTATCCCAGTTCTGCTCCCTTGGTTGGCTCGTGAGCCTCTCCGCCCCTCTATACCTTATATGTCCCCTGTCCCTGGAAGTTCTGCACTCCCTGTTTCCCCCATTGGCCCTTGCCCCTCACCACTCCTCCAGAGCTTTCCCATTGGCTTCCTTGTCCTAGTCCCGCCTTTGTACCACCCCCGTGTCCTCAGCCCCTCTCCCGTACTTAAACTTAGACGCTCTGCTGTGTTCGGTCTTTGCCTCTAAAACCTTTTCCAGTGTAGAAGCAATAAACTGCTCCTGTGGAAATTTGTGCAAAGACCCTTCCTGCCTCTTTGCTGCCGACCCATATTACTGGAACTATCTGTGCGTTTGTGCATGCACACGCGTGTGTGTGTACAGCCAATCCTGCTGAGCGGCTTCGCTTTGGAGATGCCTTTTGGAGATCGCTACACCTCGCGCTCCAGCACGGAAGCCACAGAGCTCGAGAGAGCAGTGGTACCTGTCAGTGTCACTCCCTCTGGATGGCATCCCTTCCTACTGGTTTAGAAACTGCACTGCTCAGCTTGGTACTGTTTATATAATGAATATGTAATTAGGAATATATTAAACAGTACTGGTCTCAGTATAAACACCACTTATGATTGGTTTCCATGTGGACACAGAGCTGTACACTGTAACCTTCTGGACAGGGACATCCAGCCCAATTGTTACTCGTCTTGTAGTCCATCCATCAAGCCCATTAGCTCTCCAATGAAATGGCAAGAATGTTGTGGGGGACTGTATCAAAGGCTTTACGGAAGTGTAGGTAGGTGACATCTGTAGCACTTCATTTATCTGCTGATGTAATCACTCCATTTTTAGGACCATTAGATTATACGGCATGGTTTGCTCTTGGTGAAGTATGTTGTCTGTCTCTAAGCACTTTCTTGTCATCCATGCAACTTGTCATAGCATTCATCAGGACCTGTTCCATGATTTTACTGGGCACCATGGTAATGCTTACAGATTGGTGGTTCCCACGATCCTTTTTACCCTTTTTTAAAAAAGACATGAAACTCCCTTTTCTCCAGTCACTGGGGACTTTGTCCAACTGCCATAAGATAGACATGAGTGCAAAAAAATACCTATTATGGGAGCAACAAACCATTGCTATTGTCAGTAAAGGAAGTTGCATTTTATGTGCAGAGATGGAGGCTTTTGTAATTTTCCCAAAACAGAGAAAGCCTCTAGAACACACTTTAATGTCTATGTTTACCATGTAGTTACAGATTCAGCACAGAGGAGAGTGACTGACTGTAGCTGGTCTAGCTTTCCCATCTAAATATTTTGGTTGAGAAGGAGATACGCTGTTCTTGAGTGTCTTCAGATAGTCGTCTTGTCCTTTGCTGTTATTAAGAGTGCACTGTTTCAACTATTTGAAGTTTAGCTTATGACTTAAAAGATATGCAGATATTGTCCTATTTGTCCACAGTTTTACAGGATTTGGAAAGTATTACAGTGTCATTTCAGAGGCACTTGACATAATGGACCCAAATCCCACTTAGTTAGTCGTGGTAATTCAGAGTGAATATACCCAAATGTACGCATATGGTTATATTGTCTGTAAAATAAAATCATTTGTGCATTCCTGTATTCTTGAATGCATTGAAAGTCACAAGTGCGTTATGATTATATTAATTCAGAGCTTTACATTTAAACAAAACTAACTCTGAGAGCTGCGCTGAAGCTTTTAAATTATCCTGTGCTCTCAGGTAAGTGATGGAATTGTTACAGTAACTCTCAGACTTGTAGTGCTTACAGAAAGCAGTTATGTGACTTAGAAAATTCATGTCCTATCCAATTCTGTGCATCTCCCATCTAAATTACTTGTATGACTGCGGTTAGTTTTAATTGAAGTAGTTTAGAAAGTTATAGCTTGAAATGAAAGCTGGCAGAACACTTATCCTTGGTCTAGAAAGGGATTAAAAGAAAGCTTTTGATTTCTCACATTTTCTCATTTTTGAAAAGATTTCCTGCATTCACTAAGTGCCACATCTCCAATGCTGAGTACTCACAAAAAAAGCAACTGTTGGTAGAAGGCTGTTTTAGTGAATGAAGCAGAGCATCCTGTATGCTCCCTGAAGAGGAAAGTAATTTACTTTTTGCTATTCAGTGAGGGTGGCATTGTGTGTAATAGGTCCAGGTCTGTCTAGTAAGTTCTATCTACCAGTTAATGGATGTTTATTTTTGTCCCTGCCTCCTGTGATGCTACTGATTTACCTTTGGTAATGTTAATTCTTTGACTATGCCATCATCAGAAGATGCTTTGTATTTCTTGTCCATTGATGCCACAATAAGTTGATTATTTATGTCAATTAAGAATATGTAATAAAATTACTCAGTTAAGTGCATTGCTGTCTTTTTGTTACACTGATGGACAAATCTGAGAGTACGATGATTAAATTGTCATACATAAAATCCCTATTAGTGCTTGGTCTTCGCATATTAAGTGCTTTAATTAATTTTGAGTTAAATATTTTTAAATTGGATGTTAAAATTAACCCATCAGCCCAGGTACACAAATCAAGTTTTATTATTTTGGTTTTCACTCGTTCCAAGCTGTTCATTTGTGCCCTTCCCAGTAAAAATCCCCAGTTAAAAGTTCCCCAGTTAAAATCCCTTTTCAGACATTTATCACTTGTACACCATAAGAGCTATCTTTCCTATGTTTACTGTATACTTTTACAAGTGTTTTAAGATGTGTTGGATGTATTTTTTTATGTTTTTACTTGTACTTTGGTTTCAAAGAAGATTTCAAAACCCCAGTTCCAACAAACAGCACAGCCCCCACAGCCATTAAGCTGTGGAGCCCTGTAAGCTAACCTGAATTTTAATGATTGGTGGACAGAGATAATCTGTCAAAGGGAAAACACCAATCACCTTAAACCAAAGGGGCGGGCTGTGGGCGGAGCAAAAGCTATAAAAGGGAGCAAAAGAAAGACACGCCCTCTCATTTCCCCTTCCCCTCCAGCTTGCTAAGTTCAGTGCTGGAGAAACCTACTCCTTTAGAAATATATATTTCTTTTTGACCAGCCTAGCACGGCAAGCCTTTTTTTTTTTTTCTCTACCTGAGGTCCAGTGCTGCCTAAGCCTGAAGATCTCAAATCCCTGCGCTCCTGGGGCATACCTCCTGAGCCACAAGGATCCCAAATTTTTATATTTTGCTAATTTTTGCAATTTTTCAATTTTTCTGTTTTAATAAATTGTTTTAATTTCTACTAAGAGTTGTCTCATTCCTCACAAAATCATATGTAATGACAGCATCTTTTAGTATAAGTTGGGTGGTATTTTTGGTTAGATGTCGCGGGTTGGGTTTGTAACCGGGCGGAAACACCAATTTAGTGTAGTGGTTTGGCCCAAAATACTCATTACTGTTTATCTTCTGTGAGATAAGAATTAGGAGAAATGCAAAGCAGGCACCAAACTTGAAAGAATATAAAGAAGTTTATTAACAGACCTAAAAGAAGGAGAAAAAAAAAAAAATTATACCACCTTCAGAACTCTCCTCCTCCCCCCACCTTCCTCCTTTCTCCCACTGACAATGTAAAGACAGCCCTTAAGATGTTCAGTCTGTGTACCACTTCCATAATAACCTTGTTCAGTCCATTTAGAAAGAGAAGTCTCTTCTTGCTCGTGCTATGAAAACATTACCACAACGAGACAGCCACCCACTTCCAAATATTGTTCAGTCCATTTAGGAAGAGGAGTCTCTCTGCTTACGATGTGAGTCCCTTCCCCCGACTTGCAGCTTTTCCCGCAACTGCTTTCGAGGGTCCACTCTTGAAGTTTTTGGGGTACAATTTTTAAGGTTGAGCCATTCAGAAACAAAAAACAGAGGCCCTTCTCCTTCCCTGGGAGCAAAGGGTCTTCCTCATCTTCATTGTTAGGGCTATCTCTGGGAGCATCTCTAGGAACTGAGGTTTTCTCCTTTCCCATTTGGAGCAAAAGTCCTCATCTGGTTTATCTCTCCCTGTCCAAATTTCTCATGGAATTATGGATGCGTCAGCATCTGCCTATCTCAGCGCAGGTGCTTTTGCTTACGAGTTGAACACTCCACCCCCCATATCTTCATGAAATTACAATGGGATACTCTGATACATCATAGCTTTACAACAGAATTTCAGCTTTAAGCATCTCCTCTCTCTCTTCCCTCAGGTTTTCAGCTCTTCACAGCACTAAAAGGGTTAATCTCACCTCAGCCTTGCAGCTTTGCAGCTGGAATGTTGAATTTTTCTAATCGCAGTGGAGAGGGGGGAGAGCCGAGCCGCTCTGGCTGCCCATGGCAAGGCACTGGGGGCGGTTCCACGGCTGGAACAGGTCCATCGGCTCCAGGATGGCCGTGGCCGGGCCCAGCCTGGCCCAAGCAGGGCCTGGCCGGGCCTGCTGGCCCCCGCACGGGGCCTGCAGCCACCTGTGCCAGCGCCGGAAAGGAGAGAGAGCTGGGGGGGGGAGTTTGTCTATTGTTAAGTGTGGATCACAGAGGCGGTCACAACTTTAAGTGGCACCCCTTAGCCCTTAGTCCCTTCTGGGACTATGCTTGCTAACCTATGACATTAGACCACTTCTAGGGCATTGACATCGTAACAGTGACAACACTTTTTTATTTTAATGGTACCTGTTTGTGTTCAACAGAGTAATGAGTAAGAATTCTGTTTCTAAAGGAGTGTGTGTGTGTATGTATGTTTACACGCAAGTGTAAGTGAAGCAGTATACTACATTTTTCCTTTTTTTAATCAAATGTATACTTGTTGCCAGAACTCCCAATAGAGACAAAGTAACAGGAATTTCTTTGAATAGAAAATTATGCTTGGAATATACATGTAACTTTTTCTTTTTTACTGTAATACATGTTGATTGTATATCACTTATGCTGCAACACTGAGGAATTGAGGGGATGGGAGAAAGTACTCTTGTTTGCTGATGACATCTGTTAAAAAAAATAGTCAGTCTGGTTGAGTCACCTACATCCCTCTTCCAAATTTCTACGTGGTAATTGGATGTTAACAGTGCATACTGTGTGTGACTTCTGTGAACTTGAAAATAACACAGTATTATTTTAAGAGCCTGTTGTGTCTAAGGTTCTAAGTTTTCTTGTGAGTTACTGATCCATCTTCTGGTGACTTCGTAGGTTGTTGAAAAGCACAGCACCTCAAAGATAGATTCTCTAAAAAGTAAGAATATTTTTTGTTGTGACCACTCAGCAGGACTGGGTTGTAAAGAGGATACCATTTATTTAGGAATATAATAATGTGACTGGAAAACACAAAGAAACACTGGCACAGCAGGATCAAGAAGGACTGAACTGACAGTGTGCAGCAGTGTAAGTTTAAAAGTTTCTTGTGAGATATCAAGAGAGAAGGAAGTCTGTCACTTGCATGTGAAGTGTATACGTCAGCCTGATGAAAGGCTTGAGCTGTTTAGTTGGAAGTGTACTAGCCTATCCCAGAAGTTAGGGGATCCCCAAACAATTCATAGTAAAAATTTTCTTGGAGGGCTTTCAGTGCTTATACCAGCCAAGTTATCTTGTGCATTCCCCCCTCACACCCCATGCTATGTCGTATTTCGATTTCCATACAAATTTTTCCAACCTGACAATCATGTGTTTTGAAACACTCAATTCATAACACAGAAAATTTTCGGTATGTAATTACTATAGAGTTCTTACTAAAAATTAACAGTAAACCAATAGCTCCCTCTGTCCTCCCAACTGTTTTATTTTCCCACTTGGGGATATAGACTGATTAAAGAACTAAAATAGTAGTTTGTGTCCTTTATTTTTGTAGTGATGATTGGAGAGGCGGGGGTGGAGAAGAGGTTGTTTGGATTGACTTTGAAGAGGTTGGGGTTTGTGTTTTGTTGTATTTCTGCCCTGGGGGTATTCTCTCCCAGATTTGAGAAGATGACTAATAATAAGTGAATAATAAATTGTAATGCTGCAAAGATTTAAGATATGATAGGAACGCTTAACAGTAGTTAATATGCTTAGAAATTATTACAGTGAACCATCAAAAGCGTACTAATTCCAAATTGCAGGTAACTGAGATGCTTGATGCATGAATTTATGTTGAAGAGGGGAAGTTTTTCAGTTTATTCTTGTTCTCAACACAGTGCATGATATACATCTAAACAAAAAACTAAACTTACTTGTAAATTTAATACCCAAACTGTTATGAATCTATAGTTTCTGTGAGATAAAAAAAGAAATAAGATACTGCCTATGCTTTAGATACTTGTTTCACTGCTAATTTATAAGTTTTACTTTAGCAATTCAGTATCATTACTTTAAAAAAAACATGCCAGCTAATTCTCCTTGATAAAGCAGTATAAAAATATTCAAAAGATTCTATGGTTTTAAGTTTCCGTTAGACAACTGCAGTATTGATACAGTTTTAGGTACTTTTGATATCAAATAGCCAGTGAAATATTTATGCTTGGAGTTCCCTTCCAAAAGGAAGATAAAATGTTTTAAATAAGGATATTTGTCTTTCCCTGCTTGTAAGTCAGAGGCATTCTTTGTTTTGTCATTTCTGCTGATGTTTTATAAATTCACAGCTCCACTTGGAAACAAGTACTCATGCTGTAGCTAGTTATGCCATATAACGCTTGTTAGTGGCTTATCTTTTGTCGGTGCTTCTGAGCTTGCTGCTGTAGAAATCAGTAAGAAAAAATCCAGCTTATTTTGCAAAGAACACTTTCAAAGCCTAAGGTAGTCTGCATTTCTGTTTGTCTTTCAGTGTGATGAACTACAGTCACTTTCACTGTAGGCTGAGGGGAAAAAGGTCGCTTTTCAGGGAATACACAATGTGCTCTCTTTTCTTTTTTCAGACTATTTTAGCTCTGGCATGCAAACTTGATTGCAGGGTGAGCATCTTTATCTCACATTAGAAATGTTCTAAGTAATGAGTAATTTTTGCTAGCTTTCAAATGACATCTGTATTTTGCCTTTATATAAGATCTCAGCTGTTCAAGGTATACTCTTGCTGACCTCTTGAGCTGTTAACGTGCACTTGAGTAGGCTGAATGTTCTTCGGGTGAGCTGAAGATTGATACATCCCAGGCCTTGACAGCTGCAGTGTTTTTCTGCGCCAACTTCAGTCTGTCTAAGCAGTCTTTTTTCCATAGAAATTGTTTGGCTCCCAGGGCCATTCAGGGAAGAGCTTTACCAAGTCCGTGAATTCTGCCAAGAGCTTAAAAAGACTGTTTAAACTTCTTTTCATCTTTAAACTGTAATAATTACTAACTAATACTCATTCCATTATACAAAATGCTTAATTAATCATATTACTTAGATTTAAATGAAATAACTATTAAAATGTGAGGCATGTTAAAGGTAAGAAGGTCACATATGATGACTCAAAATTCCTTGACTGATTTCTTAGTAATATTCTGTTGTCATAATGAAAATTTTTGTACATTTCTGTGTAAACTTTTTTTTGTGAAGTAAAGTTTTCTTATTTTTAACTGCAGATGAAGTTGTGGTTTTTTGTCTTTTAAGTTAGGTTTTTTTCTTTACTGGTTGGTAACATGTTTTTAAAGATGCATTTACGTCCTTATTCTTTTGGCAGAAGCACACTTAGGCAGGACATTGCTTAGTTTTGTGTGCATTTGGAGAAGTTCAAGTACATATTGAGTACATAGTGAAAGGCATAGGATGATTTAATCTGGGATATCTGTTGATAGAATTGCAGCATTGCTTTATAGTTCTGTGTATGCTCGTTCATAATTTCCTGTAGTAACTTTAAATACCAGTTTGTCATCATCAAAAATAAACAACATGTATTGAAATCATTGTTTTGCGATTTTGGAAATTCCAGAGACTTTTCACTTACTTCCAAAGGATTTGTGAAGGCTTTGGTTTGTATTTTGTGGTTATGGTTGTTGTTATTTATTTATTATTTAATGGACACCTCTTAGCCTGTTCTGGGTAGCTGTTTCTTTAAAGTTTGTTCAGTGCCCATTCAATATTCCTTATTGCAAGGAAGATTTTTTATTTTACAGTTAGGATGAGGTTTTTTTGTGTTGTTTCATCTGCTGTTCTTTTAGCACAGACAGAAGTGTTACTGAACTTAATTATGCAAGGAGTGGCAATTTCACTGACATGAGTACAATTTGTGGTTGACTACTCTTCTTTGGACAACTTTTAAAGTAGTCTGTGGAATAGTTACAGGTATTTAGAGGTTAAATCAAAATGCTTATTTAGTTAAAAGAGGTAGTTTGTACCTGAGTGTTTGTGTTCTATTAGGAATGTTCTTTGAAACTTCATCTTTTGTATTTATATTATCAAAGGGAGATTTTGCAAAGTTTAGGTAGAAACTCAGTTGCCAGAGGCTCAATACGTGCTGTATACTCATCAAAAACTATAGGAAGGATGTGAATACTTCCCTCTTATTGTACATATATATAGTATGTATTTGTTCATTAGTAGCAATTAAATACCTATTAAAGTGGTTTTCCAATTTTTTTGGCTTTTTTTTTTGTAATGGAGGAAAGCTGTGCTAAGAAGTATGTATCTGAAAGTTATGTGCTGTTTTGTGTTCTTGGAGTGCCTCAAGCTGTTTCCCAGCTGGGACTGGAAATGTATAGGAATATGCATGGTAGGACAAAAAGCAGACACACCTGCTGGTAGGGAGTCTCCTGGTGTTTAATAGTGCTTCCTAGAGTCGTGCAGAAGCCCAAGGGTCTCAGCTCTTCTGATATATAAAAAAATAAGCAGAAAACCCAACAGCTACTTCTGTGGTTTTGTATTCAGGACAGTAAAGGGGAAAGTTAAGGAAGCATGATTATAAGCAGATCCAAGTCTTTAAATAGGCAAGCAGAACTAACGAAACAGCCATGAGGTCATCAATCAGCATAAGAAACTTTTGACTATTTGCTTGACTCAAGATTTCTGAGTGTTATCAGGTGGAATACTGAAGAAGGGGCAGTCAATAACTAACTCATGTAAGCACAAGTTAACTATTGGGAGACAGCAAATGTTAGTTCAGACAGAAGATGTTAATTACAAAGCCTGAGAAGCCGAATTCACCTTAATCTTGTCAAGATAGAGGGGACAAGGATCATCTCAGAGACTGCTGAATCATCCCTCAAAGGGCTACGCATGCCCAGGGAGAAAGGTGAAAAGTTCACTGTGAGGATGACTACTGGCCTTCATTAGAAAGACCCCCGAGGAAGAGGAGAGGCCTTCCTCAGCGCGACCACCAGGACACACAGCGCATGCGTGGCCCATATGCTAATGACTTCTGAGAAATAATTTGTTTAACCACACCTGTCCCAAGGAATGTAATGAATATTCATAATTTAACTCTTAATACTGTGTTGTAGAGAGCACCAGGTGTGTGTTTGTAGGAGCGATCCCTGCACACCCGGCACGCTGAATAAAGCAAATACCCACTTCTCTGAAGTGTCTCCTGGCCCGGTTGCGGCACAATTCATCTGGCACCCCGAGATGGGAGCCTCTCTGCCCGGATGCCGGATCCAGGGGTAAGCAGACCTCCCAGTCGCGACCCTGAATTTTCAGGGGGAGCTCAGCTGTCCTTTGGCTCACAGCGGGGGCAGACAAGGACCATCTGCACCAAATTAAGGTATTTGCTATTCCTTTTAAACACAAAATACCTGCAGGTCCAGGGTTCGAGTCCCTGAGGGTGGGTTGAAAGTCCTGAGGAAGACTGGGTCTCCCAAAATTAGTCCTGGGCAAGAGGAAAAGTACTTTTAAGGGGTTAGACCCCCAGGGTTGGACCCCACTGTGAAAAGTACTTTTAAGGGGTTGGACCCCCCGGGGTTGGACCCCACAGTAAAAGGTACCTTTAAGGGGTTGGACCCCGCTGTTATGCGCTATTGTACGGCTATTTGTGTTTTGTCTGTTGCTGTTCTGCTGCTGTGTGAGTGAGAGTGGATGAGATGTGCTGCCAAAGTGCGAAGCGAGTGAGGAGCTCTATCTGCGGTTCCGTACCCCGGCGACGGGCTCGGCCAGAGAAAAGCGAAGCGTTTGGGAAGGAGTGAATGAGGATAAATCATATAAACCATTGGTTTGGAATTCAACCTTACTGTCCGAAGAGGGGCAGATTTTAGAGGAGAAAAAGATTTTGGCTATTGAATTAAAAACACCCAGACCCCAATGCCTTTCTAATGTAGCTCCATCTGATTTCCCTTTTGAAATCCCGTGTTTAGTGTATGAAAACAGTTTTGGAGCTTGTATTTGTGTGCATGTATTAATTGTGAGAGAAAGTGGTATTGTACTTCTACTAGATGGAGTGGGTGGTGTCCAAGCTGCCAGAGGAGAGAGCTTGGTATCAGATTAGAAAGAGCAAGAATAAAAAAAATGAAAGCAGATAATGTTAGAGTAAGGGGAGAGTGGCGGAGAATAGTGAGAAATTTGAGAGGAACTGGTTAGAAAAGTACAGCAAGTGTATGTATATATAAGGAGAGATGAGGAAAAGGCAAAAGCGATGGCAAAGGTGATGGCAGAAGTTGTAAGAATTGTGGACATTGTGATTAATAGGTTTGGGTGTGCAGAGCTGTAAGGCTCCTGTTATGTGGTGCTTGTGCTGAGCTGAAAGGCTCCTGTGTGGAGGAGACCCGTGCCCCTGTGCCTTTCGTGTTTTGTTGCGAAAAGCCAAAATTGGCAGGTTTCAGACCTGAGGCGAATCCGGAGCTCCTATCTTGTGGGGAACCCCGCCACCAGTCTCTGGTTTATTGTGGAAAACTAGAATTGGCAGATTCTAATCCTGAAGCCAATTCTGCAGCTGCAGCCTTTTGGGGATGGTGGTGTCCCTGTGCAGGCCCAGGTATTTGTCATGCAGCCTCATCTGCAGGGGCTGTAGAGAAACCTATGGAGAAAATGTTTTGCTGTCCTTCCTTGGTTAATTTGTTAGTCACCTCTCTACTCCTGGGGTGGACTTGGTAAACAAAAAACAAAACAAAACAAAACAAAACAAAAAAAACAACAAAAAAACAAACAAACAAAAAAAAGCAATCCAAATGCCTGATTCACAGACTGCAACTCTTGCAAAACTTTTACAAGCAGTCTCACTCCCTCCACTGAGGAATCAGTTGGAAGAAACCCCACCGAAAACCTGTGGGAGACAATAAGAGTGGTGCAACAAGCACTTCATAGAATAAATACTAAAACTCCACTTGAATAAGTTAATGCAATTAAACTCTTGTTTCACTCAGACATATTTTTCATTTTTTTTTTTGTGGGGGGAAGTTTGTTTCTTTTTTTCTAGGAATGTCAAATGTCCTGACATCAAAGATAAAGAAAGCAGTTTGAGAGCAAGGAAACTGTTAGCAGCAAAATCACACCTAAATGTGATAACCATTTCTTCACTGTCACTTTAGCCCCAAAAAGTTTTACTTCTTTTTTAATAATCAGTCTAGTGGGCCAAATTTTCACTTTTCTTTTATAGGAATCTACCAACACAGGAGATGGAGCTGTGTGAAAACCAATGAAATGTAAAGTGTCACCATAATTGCTTGCATTGTCAGTTGGTTAATGTTTGTAATTTGTTTGTGTTTTCATTACAAGTGACTTGGTAAGAGATCAAATAGAAGTTAACACATTCTACATATTCTTGAGTTTAATTTTTGTCTAACTTGTTTTGTCTTTTTACTGAAAAATGGTGGGGTTAAAGTCTTATAGATGTATAATTGTCTCAACCAATATTATCCTGAGAGTTGGTATAAGAATTTATACAAATTTGAAATCCTACAAATATGAACTAACCTTCCCGGTTCTGCCTCAGAAGGCTTTAGAATTATTATAATCTAGCTAAATTTTTGGATTTTCTAATTAGTGAATTAAAGAATCTTGACAAAACACAAGCAAATGCTACATGAGAAATGATTGAATCCCCCTTCCTAAACCAAGAGGGATACAGAAAAGCCTTCTACCAGCTCTCAAACTAAAGTGCTGTTCAATCTCACGCCATATGTCTTAAGAGGATGTTTTAACTTTTCCTCACCCCTCCTATTTATAGCACATTCTGCAATCTCAGTTGTAAATGTAGAATGGGATGAAGGCAGAAAAAAAACCCAAAAAAACTAAAAACCTAGGTTTGAAAGAGAACTCATTTCATTTTTAATCCCACCAAAAATAAAGCCACAGTTTGTAGTTTGTGTCAAGATTAAATGACAAGAGTGCTATAATCTGTCTCCTGGAAAACAGAGCATAGCCCTAATGTAAAGATATGTTTGCATGAGAACATTTTGTATGAAAATGTTTTGTGTGTTAGTTTTGTATCATAAAAAAACTAATCCTTCATAATGTACAGAATTATACAGCAGAGTAAGAATATTATTATAACAAAAACTGTATAAAGAAGCTACAACCAAAGAAGCCTCCTGAAGATACCTGACTAGGACTTTAAAGTGTAAGTTAAACCACTAAGATTAGATAAAGGAAAGAGAAATATCCATAGATAGTAAAATAACAAATCAAGTGATCCCATTAGTAGGAGATGTTGAAATTCCAGAGATCAAAACGGGCTCCCCCAGTGATTATTGAACTACTGGAAGGGGCACAGCCAGTGTCAGTCAAACAATATCCACTAAGGCATGAAGCATGGGTGGGAATAGAGCCAATAATTGCCAAATTTATCGATCAAGGGTTACTGAGAGAATGTAGGTCCCCCTACAACACCCCAGTTCTACCAGTACAAAAGCCAAACGGAAGTTATTGGTTAGTCCAAGACCTAAGGGCAATAAATGCAATAACAAAACCACTGCATCCCGTAGTAGCCAATCCTTATACTTTACTTACAAAATTACAAAGTAATTTCGTGTGGTTTTCAGTTTTAGATTTAAAAGATACTTTCTTTTGTCTGCCATTAGCTGAAAGTAGTCAGGAAATTTTTGCCTTTGAATGGGAAAACCCCAAAACAGGGAGAAAAAGTCAGCTCACATGGACTGTATTGCCACAAGGATTCAAAAATAGCCCCACGATATTTGGAGGTCAATTATCCCAAGAACTGGAAGCCTGGACACCGCCACTTGGAGAAGGTACACTTCTGCAGTACGTCGATGATCTACTGATAGCAACAAGTACCCATAAAGACTGCAAGAACTGGACTGTAAGTCTTTTAAATTTTCTGGGACTAAGTGGATATAGAGTCTCCCCTGAAAAGGCTCAGCTAGTCCTCCAGAAAGTTACATATCTGGGGTATGAACTGGCAGGAGGGGAAAGAGCCTTGGGAGACAACAGGAAAGAGGCAATTTGTCAAATGCCCAGGCCACCTTTATACCAACTCCTAAAAGAGACTGGGGGAACTCACCTATGCTGGACACCAGAAACTAATAATGCATTTGTAACTCTGAAACGTGAGTTGATGCAAGCTCCAGCACTGGGCATACTGGATGTCACTAAACCTTTTCTGTTGTTCTCACATGAGAGGCAAGGACTGGTGCTGGGACTTTTGGCACAGAAGCTGGGACCATACAGAAGGCCAGTGGCTTACTTCTCCAAGCAGCTGGACGTGGTCAGCCAAGGATGGCCCCCCTGCCTGCGTGCAGTGGCAGCTGTGATCCTGAATATAGAAGCAAGTTCACACTGGGCCAGCAGATAACTGTTTTTGTCTCTCACACAGTGTCAGCAGTGCTCACACAGAAAGGAAATCACTGGTTAACCCCATCTCGCTTTCTCAAATACCAGGCTATCCTAGCAGAATCAGAGGATGTGAGTATCCAAGTAACTAACATTTTAAACCCAGCAGCTTACCTCTAGGGCAAGGCTGCTGAGGAGCCTGTACAGCATGACTGCGTTGAAACCATGGAGGTAGTTTACTCCAGCTGCCCGGACCTAAAGGACTCTCCACTAGAAAATGCAGACAGCTGGTTCACTGATGGGAGCAGTTATGTCAAGGATGGTGAGCGGCTCGCTGGGTATGCAGTTACAACCACAGATGCTGTCATTGAAGCAAAACCGTTACCTGTGGGGACATCAGCTCAAAAGGATGAAATAATAGCCCTAACTGGAGCCTTGGCGTTGGCCAAAGGAAAGCCTATCCACATTTGGACTGATTCAAGGTATGCTTTTGGGGTGGTACACGCTCACGGGGCTATCTGGAAAAAAAAAACCTCACAGAAGAAAGAAATCAAGCATGCTGCTGAAATCATGCAGTTACTGGAAGCAGTGGTAAAACCTTCAAAAGTGGCTGTAATGCATTGTAAGGGACATTCCCAAGGTAACACTATCCCTGAACTGAAAAATGCTATGGCAGACAAAACAGCAAAGGCAGTGGCCAGTAGAGTTCAGATCCAAGCCCTAACTCTAATTATGATTTAAATTATATACAAGAAAAAAAAAAAAAATGAGCACAGATGGGTGGGCTAAGATAAAAGGGTCTCATAGTCATATCCAGAAAACTGTTAAAATTATTTATCCAAAGTGAACATTGCATCAAATCACTTTAGATGACACTTCTTGAAGGCTTAAAGAGGTATGAGACAAACTTACATCATGGTTACCCAACTTATCCTGGCTTAAACAATTGTTTGTAATAGCTATTTGTGTTATTGCATTCTTACTTATTGTTTGTATTAGTAGTTACTGTTGTATGATATTATGTACTTGGAATTGCGATGCATATGCTCAATATAAACAAGTATAAACTTAGAAATAAGATAGAGAAGGGTTCTTACTTTAAAGACATACAAGATTTGTAAAGAATTACAAATAACCAAAGAAAAGGGGGGATTGAAGAAGGGGCAGTCAATAACTAACTCATGTAAGCACAAGTTAACTATTGGGAGACAGCAAATGTTAGTTCAGACAGAAGATGTTAATTACAAAGCCTGAGAAGCCGAATTCACCTTAATCTTGTCAAGATAGAGGGGACAAGGATCATCTCAGAGACTGCTGAATCATCCCTCAAAGGGCTACGCATGCCCAGGGAGAAAGGTGAAAAGTTCACTGTGAGGATGACTACTGGCCTTCATTAGAAAGACCCCCGAGGAAGAGGAGAGGCCTTCCTCAGCGCGACCACCAGGACACACAGCGCATGCGTGGCCCATATGCTAATGACTTCTGAGAAATAATTTGTCTAACCACACCTGTCCCAAGGAATGTGATGAATATTCATAATTTAACCCTTAATACTGTGTTGTAGGGAGCACCAGGTGTGTGTGTTTGGAGGAGCGATCCCTGCACACCCAGTGCGCCGAATAAAGCAAATACCCACTTCTCTGACTCTGTCTCTGAAGTGTCTCCTGGCCCAGTTGCAGCACGATTCAATACTATTAGGTATTTCTTTGTTCTATTGAGTCTCCTTACTGCTGTAATTATTTCATGGTCCTTAGACTAATTTGTTAGCGATTTTTGGTAGTTTAGTATAAAATACACAGTGAATTCTGTCTTAAATATATAAAAATGCTCAAACACTGTTATCACATCATTTCTGCTGTCTGTATTTCTGATCAGATGAGCAGTTTGATTTAAAATTATTTTAAAATTGGACTAGATACTGGGTTTATTCCTGTTACTATGATTCAAGGATTTCCTTATACTGAAAGGCAGCAGGCTGGTGAAGGGTGTAGAACACAGGTTCTGTGAGGAGCTGCTGAGGGAGCTGTTTTAGCCTGGAGTAAAGGAGACTGAGAGGAGACCTTATCACTCTCTGCGACTGCCTGAAAGGAGGCTGTAGCCAGGTGGGGGTCAGTCTCTTGGCCCAGGCAACCACTGACAGAGTGAGAGGACACAGCCTTAAGCTGCGCCAGGGGATGTTTTGGTTGGATATTAGGAAAAAGTTCTTCTCTGAAAGCGTGGTTGGGCATTGGAATGGTCTTCCCAAGGAGGTGATGGAGTCACTGTCCCTGGAGGTGTTTAAAAAAAGACTGGATGTGGCACTCAGTGCTATGGTTGATAAGGTGGTGTCAGGTCATAGGTTGGACTCAATGATCTTAGAGGTTGTTTCCAACCTGATTGGTTCTGTGAAAGTAGTGTCATTTAGGCTGAAAGAACTACTGATTTTATATCCTTCAAAATAATTAAAAAGAAATCACATTTTCTTTGCAATTGTTTAGTGAGGTTTAGTCTGGCTTTGTGGCTTGTTTTCTGTATGTTCGTTTTGTTTGTTTGTTTTCCCCCCTGACTTGCCAGCATAAACACAAGATTTTTTTAGATGTTAAAATTATTCTGAATCTGGCTTCTGTGTAGATCCTAATGCTTTTTGGAAGGCTGCAGCAGTTCTTCCAAATCTGAAAAACATTTTTATTTTTTCATTCTGTTTCTGCCTGAGAAGAAGCAGTAGGTCATGCCTAGTTCACAGTCTACACACATTGTAGCTCTTCAGGTGGCCTTGCAAGGCATTTTCAGGAGATGGTGTCTTTTATTTTGAGGGCATGAAAAAAGTGCACACTTTTTGTAGTCTTTCCCACTGGTACATAAAAATTCAGTGTACTAAGCGTGTATGGTGACAACACGAAATGAGAGGTTGTCCTTTTTTTTTTTACTTAGTGACTTAGTGTTTATCTTTAATTCTGAGCTGAAAGTTAACCTATTTTTAGCACTTGTATTGAACAAAGACTTGGATACTGATGCAAAGTCATTTGAGTTATTAATTATATGGTGTACAGTTTAGGTTTTGTGTTACCTTTCTTCAAAAATTGAATGTGGTTGTGCACCTTAGTGCACCATAGTTATTGTTTAGCTAACTAATAGTTACTAATAGTAACTAATACTGATAGTAACTGTTAGTTACTGTTTGTTTGCATACAGCAGGTTCACTTGGTTTTGAAAAGAGTCCTTACACTAGTAACCCAGTTTGGATAGAGGAGGACTGTGGTATTTTCAAGTGTTTTAAAAACATCTTGTTCCTCTTTTCTTTCTGCACGAAGTTTTTAGCTAATTGATTTTGTTTGAAATTCAAGAAACAGTCAGCATTTTAAAAGCTGTTCACAGCCTATGAAAGACAGTTGAAATTTTTCTGCTTTTAAGAAAGATGAATTCTTTCTGGTGTAGTGTATTTTGCATAAGCTGATAATGGTCTTGAATTGGAAGATCTTTTTGGCAATTTAGTTTTTAACATCTAGAGTTGACATTAGAAAGAATTTCTTGTCGGGTGTTGGAACAGGCTACCCAGGAAAGTGGGGGAGTTATCATCCCTGGTGATATTTGAAAGCTATGTAGATATGACATTAGGGATTAGTGATGGATTTGGCAATGTTAGGTTACTGGTTGGATGCATTGACTAAAATGTCTTTCCTAGTCTAAATGATCCTGTTTCCAAAAAACTAGTAGACATAGCTGCACTCTCATTGTTTTTGCCTGTTGAGTAGGCCTAGCTGCCAATATCATGGGTTTGGCTTATTAGTTCCTAATTTTATGTTAGACTGTTTAAGTAGGTTTCATCCTAGTCTGGACTATGGTTTATGTTATATTTTCTTATTGATCTGCATCTTTTGCTGGATTTTATTTTTCTTCCCTAACATTTTTCTATAATTAATACATGGGTTTGGATTGTAAAATAACTAATATTGGTGTTTCCAATAATAAAATCATATTGGAATAGGAAGACACCAATGAAAAATATAACTTATGCTTGGTAAAAATACAAATGTGGGAAAGCTTTTAGCTGACATCTAGTTTTCACAAACTTTATGAAGTCTATTTGTATTTCTTGCTCTCACGAAGTTTTTGTTCAGAAACTTCTGTATACATATGTAGGCAGCTTAGATGAGTGTGTATTACAAGACTGTTTTACTGCATATTTTGAAATAAAGAGCTGCATGTGGTAAAGCTTAATGTTGAAGCATGTATTCCAGACTTAGTATTTAATAGAAGTTGTGTCAGTAACAGTAACAGGTATAGCAAAAGGCAGCCTTGTTTCAATAATATACTTCCTGCTGCCATATGTTGCATTGCATACTATTTTAATGTTGATTGTAGGTTTTTGTTTTACTTCAAAATTCTGTATGGTTAAAACTTTACTTATTCAAGAGAACTGTTTGCTGTGTTTTTGTCATTCATGGAATGGTGAGTAACTTGCAGGGAGTTCTCACTAGGATAGGGTTTTTTGATAATTGTCTTTTGAATATTCTCAGTATAACTTTTTTTTGTCTGTAAAAGGCATTATATATGTAATGTGTTTTTATCTTTTTTTTTTCTTCTATTTCTAAGGCTGATAAAGAATTTGTGTGGTCTCTTTGGAAACATCTCCAAGTGTCAAAACCAGATCTTACTCAAGCTGTCAGCTTGGTTGTGGAAAGGTGAGTTTGAAGATTTAACATGCTACTAAAACCAAGAAAGCAACCAACCTCCCCCGCTGATACCATATTCTTTATCTTTCTAATTGAGAACTATGTAGAATTCTAAAAATGTGTTGAAAAAGTTCAATAGTTAAATTTTGTGAAGAATGCCTAGAATACATTACAAGTTTTCCTTTTTTTGTGCTAGTTGAAGCTTGCTTTAAAATCTGTTCTCACTGAGATTGCTATATTGACCATTGAATACATTTTTAAAATTATAAATGTACTGCAATATTTTGTTTTCCTGTTGGAAGAGCAGGAGGAGGTAAATGACTGGTAATTTTCCAGTGTCATAAGCTGTTGGGTTACAGTTGTATATGTAAGTTATATTTATCTGAATTCTTAAGGAAGTGAAAAGCTAGGACTTGATAATAGAAGAGATAACTATCATAGGATCCTAGGAATATGCTGAGTTGGAAGAGGTCAGGATCATTGAGTCCAACTCCTGGCCCTGCTCAGGACACCCCAAGAGTCACACCAGGTACCTGAAAGCATTGTACAAATGCATCTTGGACTCTCTAAGGCTGATGCTGTCACCACATCCCTGGGGAGCCTGTTCCAGTGCCCAGCCACCCTCTGGGGGAAGAACTTTTACCTGACTGTAGGAGCTTCCTTCTCTGTTAACACAGACAAGCAGGATCTTACTTCTGCAGCTTATTTCTCTGAGGATAGTAATGGTGATGATTTCTTCATGATACTAACTGTTATCTGGTTCCTATAAATGTTAGTTAATTATCACAGTATGCAGTTGATTGTTTTGTAATGCTAATATTTAAGAATTCAGAATTTTTGTAGGCCAGAGGTAAGGAGAATGTGAATGAATTGGCTGTCGGAATTGAAACACTTGATTATCTTAGAGTGCCATGAGTTCCCTCTTTTGAAATGAAAAAGTGGATTTTTTTAAAAAGAAAGCAAAGGGATTTTAACTTTTTTAAATGGTATGCCATTTTTACTTGAAGCTTTTTATAGATTCGTGAGGGGTCCTGGCTCCTTTGAGTTTCCATTCAGTGCTTTAATCTTAGAAGGCATGTTTTGTTGTTCACATCTTTCCTTTCTGGACTGCATCTGTACGTGTTCTTTCACTTGTGAAAATATAACATTTATTTCTTTAGCTGGGAGTGCATTTCACAGAATCATGGTATTGTTACAGCTAGAAGGGACCTCTGGAGATCTAGTACAGCCCCTCTGCCAAGGCAGGGTCATCTAGAGCAGGTTTTACAGGTTATGTGTCCAGGTGGGTTTTGAGTGTCTCCAGAGAGGGAGAATCCACAGCCTCTCCAGGCAGCCTGTTCCAGTGCTCTGCCACCTTCAATGCAAAGAAGTTCCGCTTCATGTTGAGGTGGAACTTCTTGTGCTTTACTTCAGGGCCACCAATGAAAAGAGGGCACCAATGAAAAGAGTCTGGCCCCATCCTCCTGGCACCCACCTTTGAGATACTTGTATGTATTGATGAGATCCCCTCTCAGTCACTATTTGCTATAGTGTTGTCCCCTGTTCTGCCTAGTATAAAGCAATGAAAATTTTTGTCCAAGAATACAGTGTGATCAGGGAACTAGAGCTGATATTCTAAAGGATTCATATCTAGAGGAAGACAGTGATGGTGTGAGGACATGCATCTTGTTTTAAGACAGCTATTATTGGGGAGTTCACATATGGTCACCAATGGTATCAAGTAACTGCTGGCTTTGTACTGGGACGCTTAACTGCAGGGAGTAGTAGCTTGGCTGTTGAGACAGTATACTATTTTTACTACTGTTTGTATGTTTGATTTGAGAAATAATTTTCATATATGATAGAGACTGATGCACAGATTTATAGCATCCTTCATGTATGTTGAAATGCAAAATCATAATGGTTTGTTTCCTAATGAGATTTGGTCATGTTTCCGTGAGGACAGTGGTGGTAGAATTGATCTTCCTTCATAAAACATTAAAAAAAATGAGAGGACTGCTTAAAATATATAAATACAGTATTTAATATGTGTAAACATACATTACATGTATATAAGCACAATTATATTGAAAACATTAAAAAACTTTATTGTCCTAACCACATTTTATAGATAGCTGAACAATGTGGAAAATTGTAGTTCTTTTACCTGAAGCTTAAGAAGGCAGAAGGTGTTCAGGCTTACTAACATTTTTTATTAATGTTGCATATAAAAATAATCAGGATGAATTGAAGCATAGACATGTTGGAAAGTATACATTTAAATAATGGTCAATAAATTAATTATTTGGAGTTCTTGAATTGTATGCCTATATAAGATACAGTCTCTCTTCTTTGTTTTTTATTCTTCATGTCTAGGAATATTTTTGTGATAGTTGTCTCTTGCTTTAAATTATTTTATGCTTTATTTGGAACAGAAATTAGTAATTTTGTGTATTATCCTGTTGTTACAATGAATATGGCGCTCTTATATACCGCTTTGATGCACACCAGCAAGATAATAAGCTGAAATTTTTTTGTATATGTTTTGTACTGTATAGAGGCACTGGTGACTGGTGTGTGAAACCCTGCCAACATACTTCTGTTAACATGCTTCTCTAGTTTTTTTATGTCCTCTATTCTTTTAGAATTACGCTAATGGTTTAGAACCTTTTTGAACTCAGGGCTATACATTTATATCACAGCTTTTCCATGTGTCTCTGAATTATGGAATTAAGAAAGAAGAAATTGCTTCCACAGCTTCTTTTTAGGTGTTATCATTACTCCTGAGAATCCTGGAATATGTTTGGATAAAACCCATTCAGTATATAGGAGTTTTATTAATCACAACTTTGAACTTTGGGGTTGCTTTGATTTCACAGATGTACCAATAGTGTGTATTTTTCTCTTTAATTGATGTAGCTTCATCTCTTTTTCCTGAGAATGGTCTAGTTGCTGCTTTGGAAATAGTTTCTAGCCCAGCTTTACCTGTGAACCTTCTGCACAACCAAATTACAGCCCCATGTATTCTATCCTAACTTTTCCTGGTTTTGCTTTCTATAATGATTTCCTAAGTAGCTTCAGTTTCATGACTGTACCTCTTCACACTCTCATCCTTTCAGAAAAGTTTTTGTCTTATTCCCTACCTTGTAGGAGTAAATAATACTTTTTTATGATAGTATCAGTTTATCTTAGTTGCAGTACATTGATTAGCTTTACAGGGAATCTGTTATCTAGCACTGTTGCTGTACAGAAGATTACAGGACAACAGATTTTCTGGCTTTGTTAATATGGGAAAAATACGTGGGTTTAAAGAGTTTAAAGAGTGGGATGATCAAATAACTGTTATAATTAAAATGATTCCTGAAGCATGTCACTTGGGAGGATCTCTGCTGCTTGCAGTACATTTTTCTATATTATACACAGTTGTATCACATGAGCTGGAAATTGAGAATTTACACTAAAATCTGATAAAAGCCATTTAAGTCTCAACAGAATTTATTTTTCCTTCTCATCTATATTAGGAACAACAGAGACCCAGTCCATATTCAAGTTCATAACTTTTTCTGTCTTGCTTGCGCTTATTACGAGATTTTGAGATAGAGAGAAACAGAATGGAATGGATTTAAACCTTTTTTTTTTGCTTCTTCTTGTGACATAGGTACCATCAATGTTTGCATAGCTTCATTTTTCCAGTATGTTCTTTCCACCAAAAATTCCATAACCAAGAAACGTTCAGTCCCCCTGTCATAGGTTAGCAAGCGTGCTCGCTTCGGCAGCACATCTGCTAAAATTGGAACGATACAGAGAAGATTAGCATGGCCCATGCGCAAGGATGACACGCAAATTCGTGAAGAGTTCCATATCTAAATTGGTGTTTCTGCCTGGTTATAAACCCAACCCGTGACAAAATGGTGGGGAATGCAGGCAATTGATGAGATCTGTGAGATAACGATTAATTAGGAGGAATACTGGGCAAAGCAAGTATTAAGTCATAAGTTAAGTAGCATGATAGTGAGAAACTTATATTGTAATTGTACTGAACTATCTAGGGGTGGAATATAGCAGAAGTTGAATGTAATTTTGATAATAATTCTTAAATGTGTCTTCACAGAGGCGAGGGGTGGAGAATGTCATAGATCAGCAAGCATAGTCACGGAAGGGATGTCCTTGCCAAGGGGTGCTTACAGCTTCCTCTGTGACCTGACAGAACCTATCAGCTGGCCAGTTTGAATATGGACAATTCTTTAAGCCACTTAAAGTTGTGACCGCCTCTGTGATCCACACTTAAGAATAGACAAACTCCCCCCCCAGCTCTCTCTCCTTTCCGGCGCTGGCACAGGTGGCTGCAGGCCCCGTGCGGGGGCCAGCAGGCCTGGCCAGGCCCTGCTTGGGCCAGGCTGGGCCGGGCCACGGCCATCCTGGAGCCGATGGACCTGTTCCAGCCGTGGAACACCCCCCCACTGCCTTGCCGTGGGCAGCCAGAGCGGCTCGGCTCTCCCCCCTCTCCACTGCGATTAGAAAAATTCAACATTCCAGCTGCAAAGCTGCAAGGCCGAGGTGAGATTAACCCTTTTAGTGCTGTGAAGAGCTGAAAACCTGAGGGAAGAGAGAGAGGAGATGCTTAAAGCTGTAATTCTGTTGTGAAGCTATGATGTATCAGAGTATCCCATTGTAATTTCATGAAGATATGGGGGTGGAGTGTTCAACTCATAAGCAAAAGCACCTGCGCTGAGATAGGCAGATGCCAACGCAGCCGTAATTTCATGAGAAGTTTGGACAGGGAGAGATGAACCAGATGAGGACTTTTGCTCCAAATGGGAAAGGAGAAAACCTCAGTTCCTAGAGATGCTCCCAGAGATAGTCCTAACAATGAAGATGAGGAAGACCCTTTGCTCCCAGGGAAGGAGAAGGGCCTCTGTTTTTGTTTCTGAACGGCTCAACCTTAAAAATTGTACCCCAAAAAACTTCAAGAGTGGACCCTCGAAAGCAGTTGCAGGAAAAGCTGCAAGTTGGGGGAAGGGACTCACATTGCGAGCAGAGAGACTCCTCTTCCTAAATGGACTGAACAATATTTGGAAGTGGGTGGCTGTCTCGTTGTGATACTGTTTTCATAGCACGAGCAAGAAGAGACTTCTCTTTCTAAATGGACTGAACAAGGTTATTATGGAAGTGGTACACAGACTGAACATCTTAAGGGTTGTCTTTTTCCATTGTCAGTGGGAGAAGGGAGGAAGGTGGGGGGAGGAGGAGAGTTCTGAAGGTGGTATAATTTTTTCCCCCCTCTTTTAGGTCTGTTAATAAACTTCTTTATATTCTTTCAAGTTTGGTGCCTGCTTTGCATTTCTCCTAATTCTTATCTCACAGAAGATAAACAGTAATGAGTATTTTGGGCCAAACCAGTACACCCCACCAAATCTTTGTTAGAGACAGCCCGAGATCGTAAGCTGGATGTGTAAAGGAAGCAGACAGAATCTATGAAAGCGTAGGCATGTGTATCCTAGATCATATATATATACATACAGAAAGAAACAGTATTGTCCAGTGCATTTCATTCATTAAACTGATGAAAGAGACAGCTAGGCTTTCTTCATGAGATTACAGTGACAATAATAAAAAGATGCAGGACAAAATTTTCTCTTAGAACATTACAACTACAGATGTGTGATGAAGAAAAGAAAATACGTATTAGGAGTGGGCAGTACTAGTTTTACAGTAAGGTAATTTATATTTATAGCATTAGACAATTCCTTATATTATCTTTTTCTGAACAAACCAGGAAAATGTAAAAGACATCATTTGGGGGATGTAGGGGGAAATTACTAGTACCTTGCCATTACTTGTCTGTTATTTTCAAATGCTTTCATGGTCCCAAAATAGAAGTTCTCCTGCCCTAAAATAGTAAAAATGTAACTTCTACTTTTTTATGGCTATGCTGCTGATTCCTGTAATACACCAATGATATTATACTTTTCAGCAGTCTTTGCAGTTCTTGCTGGATAACTGTAACTATATTCCCAATTTAATATTCAGATATAAACAAAAAATTATCTTTACTGTGCAAATGAGAAATGCCTTTGGGATATGTAAAAGCCTCCAGGTATTTTCAAACAAGCCATTGTAAAACTACTACTCATGTTAGTATACTTTCCAGCTACTTTAAATACTATTGATCTCAGTATTATGTAAAGAATATGCTATTTCTAGTTTGCTGCCTTTTGAAAGATTTTTTTTTATGATTTAAAAAAAAGGTGCTAGAAAATAGCTCTTATTAGGTAAATGCATGTGTAAACTGAAGTGGAGTTGGGGTTCAGATGAGAGTATGAAATGTTTTGAAGTATTTTTGCAAACTTCAGAGCTCTGCTTTAAGACTCTTCCTTCTATAGCACATGAAATCTTGACAAGTCAACAGACTTAATTTTCCTCTAGGGCTTCTAGCTGACTCCTTTCCTTTCTTCTGGAAGGGGGATGTAACAGGATCCATTAATGATCAAACTGTGGCAATGATACAAGACTTGGTAGATGTACATGGGGATTTTATTATGCTAGGTAATACATTTGGCAAGCCTGCCTTACGCAGAGGTTTTTCCACATCTAAATTTCAAGTGTGCTGTCTATGGCAGGTCTTAACAAAGGGAAAGAATGGATTTTTCATTTCGGGCCACTCTTAAGAAACAGTGGCAACCTCAATGTTATTGCCAATGTTTTGTTGTTCTTCTTGCTGAGGAGTTACATCTGTCCAAAGGTGAACAGATGGACAAAATATGGCTGAAAAGCAAGAGATCAAAAATAAGCAAAGAATTTTTGGAAAGGTAATTACAGGAGCTTACGCTGTGGTTTGCAGCATCCTGTGAATAGCAAATTGTGGAAGAAACATAAACAGGTTGACATAGATTCTTCAGTGACTGAAGATATGCAGATGTACTGAAAATGGCAAG
This sequence comes from Aphelocoma coerulescens, assembly GCF_041296385.1. Classification (NCBI taxonomy): domain Eukaryota; kingdom Metazoa; phylum Chordata; class Aves; order Passeriformes; family Corvidae; genus Aphelocoma; species Aphelocoma coerulescens. The sequence continues at coordinate 32,912,933 of NW_027184085.1, forward strand.
TACATTTAATGTAAAAGAATAAGTGAATGTGCTGTATGAATGAATGCTATAGATTGCCTACGTTAATTGAAAAAATTAAAAATCTGTATCTCACATCTTTTGAAGGGATGGTAAACATTGTGCAGAAGCTTTCTTAAAACACCCTTTTACAAATTAACAGGAAACACCATCACAGCAGGACAATGATGTAAACAAGATGTAAGCCATTACCATTTTGTCACTCTGAATTTAAAATACAATGGACTGCCCAGTTACTATCACTCAATACAGTGGACAGAATAATAGAACATAAGAGTACAACCTTTTTGGCTAAGGTCAAATAATTGTGATTTTCTACAGTTAATGAAACTTTAATATCCTCTTTCATTAAAAATTCTCAGAACGTTGAACATAAGTCAACATTCCATGGAGAAGAAGGTATTATGCAGTTTGCATGTGTGCATATCTGCATATCGGAGCACAAAATATTGACATGATAATTGCAGTCAAGCCTGATTGAACAGTGGCCTCTGGGAATTCAGCTGGTGTTGTACCAACTGGATGGCTGCTCAGGACACAGTTTGAAATGCAAGGTGCAAGTTAGCACTTTATTCAGCACAGGCAGGCATCATTTAAAAATCCTTGGGGGAAACCCTGGTGATGTGCAGATGTTAAAGCAGTCTGTTCTGAAGTGCTGATATTTTGAACACTGTAAAAGACTTGCGTATTTTAGATGAAAAATGTTTGCAAAATTACTGAGCAAAAATGTCTGTATTTTTTGTACTACTTTAGTGTAAAAATATGTTTACTATTTTATATATGTTGCTTAAAATAAGACATCATCATATGCTTAAAATGAGAGGTTTATTCCAAAATACATCATCTAATGAATTAAATCAATCAAGTTAGAGATTAAAGAAAATTTATGTTTTTGTAATGATGCCTTTTCATTTTGAGACATATCATATACAGAACTGGCTCCATAGATAATTTACTAAGGAAACAATTTCATTTAACATTTGTTATTAGATCTTGAATTATTTTTGTAAAGAAATGAAAATAGGTATATCTCGGGATATAAGGGGAAGAAATAAAGGATCTTTAGAATCTTAGGTGAAATTAAACTCTTGATTAAATGAAAAGAGCTTTTTTTTTTTATATTAGTTCTTAACTAATTAGTTCTTAACACTCTAAAGTTTCTTCTAGGAAGATTAAGGCATAGGCTCTGTTTCTGCTAACCACCAACTGTGCAATCACAAGAATGTGACTGTACACAGTAATTACAATATTGGTTCCGTATTTACTATAACATTGACAGTCTGTGCTCTACAACTTCACTTTGCACGTGGGTGATTAATTATCTGTTTAATACAAACAGAATGTGAATTTTGGAAGTCTGTAAAATACTTGGAAGTTGGAGGACAAGGAGATAAGGTAATCAAATTAAAGCTGCATCATGCAAACTGGTATTTTATAGCCTTTCTAGTTCTGCAGCCCTTTAGAATCAATGAACTGTCTTTCAAAAGTAACAGTATTTCTAGAAGCAGTTTATTGTAGTTAGAGGTATACTGTTAAAATGCAGTCTTTACTGTTTTACCACACTGTTCAAAGTTTGCAGTGGATTTATTCCTAACTTTCTATTTAAGACCAAAGTTGTCGATATGTTTTTTGGATTTGGGATGTTTTGGTGGGGTTTTTTTTGTTTGTTTGTTTGTGGTTTTGTTTGGGTTCTTTTTAAATTTTTTTTTATTGTTTTGTTTGGGGTTTTTGTTTGGGGTCTTTTTTTTGTTTGTTTATTTATGTTTGTTTTTTGGGTTTTTTTTGTTTGAGGGTTTTCTGTTTGGTTTTTGTTGTTTTTTTTTTTAATTTAGCGTATTGTAAAACTGAAAGGATGTGTTCCATGAAACATGTAAACAGCAAATTCAATTTATTAGTTAAATTTATTTTCATTTAGCTGATGTAAATGTGACATAATTATATACGACTCCAAGTTACCTTTTCTTGACAAATGGTTAAATGCTTGTTTGATAAAGACCTGTGGTACAGGATACCTCTTTGCTCATACTGCTTTTGCTGAATATTTGTAGAAACTTGAACAAACTTCTGATTTTTAAAGTATTAAGGTTTTTGCTGTCTTCATACCTCATTCACAGATAAATGTTTCCTCAAAGTCTAATGTTTCATTTCTGGTAAGCCGTTAAAATGGTGCCAAACATCAAGAAGGTTGTCTTGTTGTATAATTGAGTAGAGCATAATACAAGAAGAAAATCGTAACAGAGGAAAAGCTTAAGAATATTTTCTCAGTTTCTTCATTTTTGTGGGAAGCTGAATCTCGATAATTTTTGTAGCTAAATGCATCTGTGTTAAACATTTAAAATAGGTACTACTCATGGGAAAACTGATTGGAGCTTAGAACATGTACAAATTGACAGCCTCTCTTTACTCCATTTTTCATCCTAAAGAAGTCTGCAAATATTCTTAGCTCACATCATTATTGCTCATCAGTGATTCTAATTAGCTAAACAGGAGTTTGTCTCAGTCATTGATCATCATCAGCTTCTTGACAGTGCCTGAATTTTCCCCCCCATACTCCAATGGACTTTTAAAAATACATTTTAGAGATATAACAGCTCAATGAATGAAGTTGTTTGACGATTTTTTTCTCAGTATTTGTTACACTTTAAAAAAAGAAGAGGTGATTGCTGCAATTCCTATCAAGTCTCATTTTAAGGTGTGACAGCAGATCCAAATATGATATGCAAGTTCCAGTCAGATATACTACCTTGAGTGTCTGTGGGGAGCTATCCTGTAACAAGCATGGGAAAACGTCCTATGCCATCAGGAGAAACTACTGATAAAATTGCATGTGAGGTTTCTCTTTAGGCTTCTGACAACTTCCATTGTGTACCTAACTTCTAATAACTAGAACGTTTTCTTTAGATGTGGGTGGTTACATGTTTTGTATTTTGGGGGCGTTAGCACAGCATGTGTTACCTAGAGAGCTTGAAAGAAAACATCATGAAGGCAAAAAGCATTAAATTTATTTAAACTTTCCCCACTCATTATGATGATGTTAGATCTGTGTTTATAAACTTTATTCTTTGACATCTTTGTCTGAAGGAGTGTTTTACCAAGCATTGGATAGGTGGAAAATGCTGCATTTAACTGGAAATGCACTTGGAACTGTTGGCTAGTAGGTACCTCTGTTACAGGCATAATTTTTTGCTTTAACAGTGATCTGGTTTTTTTTCCTCTCCAGTCCCAGGCTTTATTCTTTAAACTCCTTTTTTGAAACCATGTCCCAAAGTCAGAGGGCTCCATAGACTCTTAACTACCAATAATAAATCAGAATTAGCTGTGCATACTGTTTTTCAGAGCTGTTTGTTCCTTTACTTGGTTCGTTTCACTTACTTTTTTTTCTGTTTTCTCCTTAAAATAAATTTTTAAAAATTAACCACCCACAAATGTGAAGTTCCTTAGGGAAACTTACCTAACTTACCAAGTTTTCCGATCAATTAAGGCATTAGAAAACAGGTTTAATAATAAATTTCAAGTGATGATTGCATAGTTGAGTTAGGAGGCTATCTAAACAGTTTTTGTGTCTTGATTGGGTCTTGTTTTGTGAAAGGCAGACTTTGAGAGAGGAGATGATGGTTAGAGTTGGGAAGATGATGGCATATTGTGGATGATAGACTTACGGTCAGAATACTTCTGAGAGCTGGAGGCAATGCTATTCAGTGGTTCATGGGGCTTGTCTGTGGTTAATGGTATGATTCTTTCTGTGTCTGCACCTGACTCTTCTAAGTACTTTGTAGTAAAGACCTTTCCTTTTTGTCTTCTGAAGCTCTTAGGATTTTGGATCAACTAGTTGTGTGTGTGTCTAATCTTGAATTCTTAAGTTTTCTAGCTGTAATTAAGACCTGACCAAACTTTGGATGTTACATTTCTTACAGTTTGGTCATAAATCAATGTAGGTGTATCCCTTCCTCAGATTGGGGTAGCATGGTTACGGGAGAGTGATAACCTTCTTCCCCAAATATTTGGGGTTTGATTACTGCAGCTATTGTCTTTGAGAAACGGTAATTGTTGATAGCCATTTAGGACTCCACAGCAAAGAAATTACGAAGAAGCATTAGTATTTCTATATTGGAACAGTTTTTGTTTCTTAAGTTGAGGAATAATGTCCAGTACCTATCATGAACAGTATGTCTCCTTCAGGAACTTGCACAAACTTTTGGGTTAAGTATTATACAAATAAACTATTCAGACATTTTTGCTTACTAACTCCTGTTCTTTAAGGTTGTCTAGAATCTTCTAGTGCAAAGTTTTATATACCTACCAGAAAGTCTTCTACCATTTTTTTAAAACGAGTATAAGAATGTGACTTCTGCTAGCCAGATGCATGTTATAAGCAGGATGAATTGGTTTCATAACCTGTCATATTTTGAAACCTGTTTGTTGTTTTGGCTCTAGTGCTCCATTTTTTAAAAAAATTGTTTTTTGGAAGGACATCACAGCATAACTTTTGGAATGCATCAAATCATTTCATATTTGCGTGAATTTCTGTAATCACAGTCTACTTAGTTCTGTTATTGTCGGTTTTAAAAGATAAACTATGAAAAGTTTATTTTTAAAAAAACTATGTTTTACTGCTCATGTATTTCTAGCAACCTATCATGCAGTTGCTTGATGGTTGTGGTTGCAGGTGATCAGATGGTTTAAGGTCAGTATTTGATGTTAATTTTTTTGTTAAGTTTCTGTCTCACTTAAAATGTTAAATACATTTCAGATATGAAATGTCTTTTTTAATACTTGTTGAATATTCATGATTTGACTTTTCTCATTGCAGTGCCGAGTTACTTTCTTTATGAAGTAGATTTTTTATTTAGTGACATACAACTGACTAAGACTGCTTCCTGTGTCTTTTTATTATTCCTAACCTAAATGTAGCTTAAATGCATACCTTTTCAGGTAGGTGTTTCTTAGTTTTCTTCAGGTCTTACAATACATCATTGCTGCTATATTTGCAATTGGAGAGAGCTATTTAGAGTTATGATGCCTTGAGACCTAAGTTTCCAAAGCCCTCACTTCAAATTCCGTACCATTTTATTTAATTCTTTGTTTACTCAAGATTGGACTAGATATTTTAGCAGTCATAGAACTTTATTAAAAACCCCCATGTTATTGGATGGCCTGTTACGACTGTAGTTTAGTTTTCAAGATCTTTGGTAGCATTAGGCTACACAGTAATACCTAATAGTGGAGAAAAATAATCCTCCATGTATCTACTGTCCTTGTTGGCCGCTGTTACAAAATGCTTCGGCAGATAAGGCCTTTTGTGTACAGCTGGGTATTTTCATCCACTTCAGATCAGATTTACAGACTCGTGTACTAGTGTTTCATTCCCCTCCAGCTCTGAAACATTCCTTATTTGGTAGAGCAAGAGTTGCTCAAGTAGGATTCCTTTGCTTCCGTAGGTGGCTGATACCAGCCATGATGCAAGTTTTAACTATATTGTGAGAACAGGGATAATCTGCATGAGTTTCTGCTTCTGTCAGCTGTGGTGCTGGGATTGCCTGAAATATTTGGACACTTATAGGGAATATATATTTCTAAGCCCTTTAGTCACACATATGTGGTAAGAACTCTGACTTGTGCTAAGGAATCTGAATATCCTTACTGTTGCAACATTTTTTTTCCTTCTGCCTAAAACAAAAGCTAGTAAGGGCATCAGTATTTGAACTCAGTTAAGAAATAAGATAGCAGTGAGATGAGGTACTTCGTTAAACAAAGCATTAATGACTCATCAACTTGCATTGTACAAAGTGTCGCAGAGATAGAGTGGCTCTGCTCATCCCCCTTACTCAAGCTTCTGAGCTTTTTTTTTTTTTTTTGCTGTTAAAAGTTACTTATTCTGTCCCTGTGGAAGATAGTAAAATAATTATCCATGATGTTCAAAAGTGTTGTTTCAGACAGAAAAATGCCATATAACTGTCAGAAGGACTTCACAAACCCAAGTAGCTTGGTGATTCTGCATTGCAAAGAAGGAGCAAAAGCATTTTGCTCATTCTGTGTTCAAGTACACTTTCTAATTTGGGAAAGAATGAGACAGGTCATTTCAGCTGCTTTAAAAATATTAAGACCTCTTAACTTCTGTTTCTTTTTGAACAAAGTTGCATTAGGTGTTTACAGATGTAATTTGCTGTCACTTGCCATATGCTCACTGATTAATTCTGCAGGGCCTGTCAGCTTCAGATAATTTAATTTTCTGTGCTTTAAAATGACATTCATTATCAGGACATGAAAAATTCAAATGATTAACTGCAAATTATGACTAATAAAGTGTCTCTTTTTTTTGTTTGTTTCTAGAGAAAAACAGAAAGCTGGAGTCAAGGACAGAAGAATTTTAGAGATTTTACAAGCCAAAGACAGCAAAATAGAATCTCTAGAACAGGTTTGTATTATGTTTAAATAGAGCAATTAAGAAAACTTGTCATTGACATCACATTTATGTTTCTCAAAATAGAAAATAATTTGCTATTATGTCTTAAGAAGAAAGCTGCAGGTGATTCAGAGATTATAACTTTCTGGTAAAGTATTATTTAAACTCTTCTGTGTGTTCAAACAGTTGTTACCTAAAAAGTTCATATTTAAACAAGTATATAGAAAACATACATACATTATGTATGATATGATGTGCAGTAAAGACATTATATTTTATTATAGAATTCTTTATTATAGAGATTATATAATGTATAGTATATATAGTATATAATCTATATTATATACTTCATATACTGTAGAATTATATCTAATTAATATATTAGATGTAATATAATGTATTACATTGCATATAAAATGTAGATCTATGAAAGATGTAATTATAAAATAATACAGTAAACAAAATAAAAATACTGTTTATTATTAAATAAACTTTTACTTTGTATTACAGCAGTGGCTGAAATTTCAGTGTGTTGTCACATCCTCATGGCTGTAGGTGTGATGTGTTAAGTGATGCACACACATCATGTTTAGAAGCCAGCAATGTATGATTACTCCTGAATTTCTATCCAGTCCTTATTTGAAAGACAAAATACCTGTGAAGACCTTTACCAGGAATATGTTTGCAGTACTGTGCTTTTAAGAAAGCTGCGTACTGTGGCAGCATCTGAATCTGGGGTGTGCATCTCCATGAGATTGCTTTCTGTGGTTTCAGATCGGTTTCAGAAGCTGAAACTAATTGATCAGAAATCTGAAATTGATGGTGTGATGTAATTACATCATCTACGTGGCAATGGAGAGAGGCTGGTAACTGTGACTAGAACCATGGAAAACTGGCAGCCTGGAAAGAAGAGTTTGTCAACAGGATGGTAAAGCTCTGGATATACATACAACCTTGGGAATGAGAGGCTGGAGAGTAACCCCACAGAAAATCCAGGGATCCTTGTTGACAGAAAGTTGAACATGAGTCAGCAGTGCCCTGGCAGGCAGGAGGGCCAGCAGTGTCTGGGGAGGGCATCAGGCACAGCATTGCCAGCCTGGCAAGGGAGGGGATTGTCCCTCTCTGCTCTGCACTGGGGCAGCCTCACCTCGAGTGCTGGGGTTAGTTTTGGGCACCACAATAATGAAGGTGGTGGAGGGCCTTCAGGGGAAGCCCCCTTGAGCCGGGGTGGCTGAGGTTAGTCGGCTTGTTCAGCTTTGCGAAGAGGAGACTGAGGGGAGATCTCATTGTGATTTATGACTTCCTCGTAAGGGAAAGAGGAGGGGCAGACACTGGTCCTCTTCCCTTTGGTGACCAGGGACTGGACCGGAGGGATTGGCTTGGAGTTGTCAGGGTAGGTTTGGCTTGGATATTAGGAAAGGTTTCTTCACCCCAACGGTGGTTGGGCACTGGAACAGGCTCCACTGGGAAGTGGCCATTGTACTAAGCCAGAGTTCAAGAAGCGTTTGGACTGCTCTCAGGCACACGGTGTGATTCTGGAGGTTGTCCTGTGCAGGGCCAGGAGTGGGACTTCATGGTCCTTGTGGGTTGCTTCCAAATCAGGATATTCTGTGATTCGGTGATTCTAACAGATGAGGAAAACAGAAGTTGTTTTGATGATCATCACAACTCTAATGCAGCCCTTACAATTAGCTTCCCTTAGAGTATCATTGACTTGGGGGGGGCAGGTTGTGAAGGGCACCAGATGGTGCCAGTGCTGTGTATAAAAACAATGTACAGAGGTGATGTCATTCTGACCTTCTTGCCTCATCCGTTGGCTGGGATGCTGTAGTGTTGAATCAAGAGAGAGATTGTTTCCTGAGCGTGTGGTTTTGGTGATTTGGTGTCAAAGAATGGAGCTGGCTTAAAAAACAATGTAGTAGAAAGTGTTCTTATTTATTTTTTACTGAATGTGCTCCTTCTTTGTTCATCTAAGGAGAAAAAGATATTATTTATGTAATTAACATGCAAAATAGGTTGCTTGTGAAAATGTGCATTTTGACAGAAATGGTAATCAATGTTCCTTTCTGTAAAGTACAGACAGGAAGACTTGAAAGCTGTGTATTTCAGTCTACTAATTTGTTACATCTACTAAGTTGAGATTAGCCAGTCATGTCTTCTGTTGTTTTTCTCTTCCCCTTCATGCACCATACAAAGACACCAGTTGCAACAGTATAATTTGTTGTAGGGTTTATTGTCTAGGAATTTCTGGGTGACCACCAAAAAGCTGATTGTATAAATCAGTGTTGAGTAAGATAAAAAAGAAAAATCAATGTGGTATCTCATCATTTGACATAAATGTAAGGTTATATTCTTCTAGAAATAACAACAAAACCCTGTAAGGAGAACATGAGATGTCTTGTATTTGGTAGCATATTTCTTGTATTTGGTAGCATATTTCTTGTCTTGTATTTGGTAGCATATTTCTTGTCTTGTATTATGCTTAGACTTTATCCTGACATGCCTAAGAGGACTTTTAAAATTTCTGTAAATATGACAGTATATTCTCCACAGCCTAGGTGAGTGTCATGGGTTAGCAAGCGTAGTCCTGGAAGTGATGTTCTTGCAAAGGGGTGCTTACGGCTTCCTCTGTGACCTGACAGAACCTATCAGCTGGCCAGTTTGAGTATGGACAATTCTTTAAGCCACTTAAAATTGTGACCACCTCTGTGATACGCACTTAAGAATAGACAAACTCCCCTCCCCCCGCAAGCTCTCTCTCATTTCTAGTGCTGGCACAGGTGGCTGCAGGCCCCGTGCAGGGGCCAGCAGCCCCGGCCAGGCCCTGCTTGGGCCAGGCTGGGCCGGGCCACGGCCATCCTGGAGTCAATGGACCTGTTGCACCCACGGAACCCCCTCCTCAGCCCTGCTGTGGGCAGCCGGAGTGGCTCGGCTGCCCCCCCTCCACTGTGATAAGCCACATTCCAGCTGCAACGTCTGGGTGAGATTAACCCTTTTATTGCTGTGAAGAGCTGAAAACCTGAGGGAAGAGAGGAGATGCTTAAAGCTGAAATTCTGTTGTAAAGCTATGATGTATCAGAGTACCTGTTGTAATTTCATGAAGACATGGGGAGTGGAGTGTTCAGCTTATACTTGTGAGCAAAAGCATCTGTGCTCAGATAGGCAGATGCTAAAGCAGCTGTAATTTAATGAGAAATTTGAACAGGGAGAGATGGAAGTGATGAGGACTTTTGCTCCAAAGGAAAAGGAGAAGACCTCAGTTCCTAGAGATGCTCCCAGAGATAGTCCTAAAGATGAGGAAGACCCTTTGCTCCCAGGGAAGGAGGAGGGCCTCTGTTCTTAGAGATGAAATGCTCCCAGAGATGGGTGAAGAGAACTTTTATTTCTGAATGGCTCAATCTTAAAATTGTACCGCAGTAATTTCAAGAGTGGACCCTCGAAAGCAGTTGTGGGAAAGCTGCAAGTCGGGGGAAGGAACTCACATGCGAGCAGAGAACCAACCCGGGCGGCTGTCTCGTTGTGATAATGTTTTCATAGCATGAACAAGAGAGACTTCTCTTCCTAAATGGACTGAACAAGGTTATTATAGAAGTGGTAAACAGACTGAACACCTCCAGGGTTGTCTTTTTACATTGTCAGTGGGAGAAGGGAGAAAGGTGGCCGGGGGGAGGAGAAGAGTTCTGAAGGTGTGGTATGATTCTTTTTTTTTTCTTCTTTTAGGTCTGTTAATAAACTTCTTTATATTCTTTCAAGTTTGGTGCCTGCTTTGTGTTTCTCCTAATTCTTATCTCACAGAGGGTAAACAGTAATGAGTATTTTGGACCAAACCACTACAGTGAGATAGATCCATCTAGTTAGTTCTTACTGAAAGCTAAATGAAATTAATTTGTAATGAGATTAGTATCAGAGTGGTTTATATTTTAATAGATACTACTGAAAATCAAGTAAAATAATAAATTTGGAGACTTATGATTGAGAAGTAATATGGTCTTTAATCACATTTGTATAACCTAACAGGGAAGAAGAGTGCTCAGATACTCGTGAGAATTGATATTCATTGTGGCTTTAGGGTTAAAATAAAAGTGGAAATCATCATTAATCAAAAGTTCTGCTGTCCAATATCTTTGGAATGGAGTATATGCATTGAACTTCTGTTTACTTAATAGAACTTCAGTATGACAACTGGTGATGGGGTCAGTGGCTCTGACCCAGGAAGAGGTGACCAGTCCGGGGAGATGGTCCCGAAAGGAATCGCCTTCCCGAGGCCCAGTGTCTTCCCTCAGCTGCTGGCAGGAGGGTCCTTGCAGAGACTGTCAGCTCTTTAGTGATTATCAGCTCGTGATTTCAGCTCAGTTCTGCAGGGCAGCCTCCAGGCCAAGCCAGACCAGAGAGAGACGAGAGGTTCGTGTGGCTGGTTCCGCACAGAGGCAGCTTTATTGTTGGTCCCCTCCAGTGAAGGGGAAAGCCCGGGACGAGAGCTGTCTCCCACAGGGGCAGAGGCCTTAGCTTTTATAGGGATACAGGGGATGGGTGAAGGCCAATGGGTTACAAAGGATCTGCATAGGGTCTCCTAAAGGATTGTGGGTCTGTCTTTTCTCACTGTGACCAAAGAAGTGGTTGCCTTTCCAGGGAGTCCTGCTGGGCGATTGCAAAATCTCTTAGCAGAGATTCCCTCCAAGGCAGGGGCTGGTCAGACCCCACACTTCAAGTTTTCACCTTTCCTAAATTACAGTGTTGTAATCTTCAGTTTTATGAATAAGACTTCTTTTTGGTCATGAACTTCATATTGTTTTAATGCATTTAAAGTATGCATTAGTGTGGAACATTTAAAGATGTACCATTCAAAGTTTCAAATAAATCTGTTAAAGCATTTAAGATTAAGATTATTCTTGTCTATTATTGTACATAAATTCAGTACAGAATGTATTGTATTTGAGTTTTCCATTGTACTTTTACTTTTCCCCTTTTTTGTCTTTTTTTTTTTCTTTTTTTTTCTTTTTTTTTAGTTGGTTTATTGGTAACTTTTGGTCCTCATAGTCAGAACTGGGCCTCACCTTGCATATAGATATGTTTATTCTAAATGCCATGCGGTAAAAATCTTACTCCTTTGAGATTAGTGTCTAGGTTGCTATACTGATTTTTTTACTGTTATTTTTGTTTTATGCAGTGTCTCAAAACTCTTTTTTCAGCAGTTATGTATCCCTGACATACATGCATCACTTCTCTGTTTGTTTCAAGGAAAACAATTTCTAACTGCTATGTTTAAGTGGCTAGGACACTCTCTTAGAATTTTAATTCTTCTTCTGAAGTCTGATAGATAGCTTACTGCAGAAATCTTTTCATTCTCTTTTTTATTTTTAACCTGTTGTATTTGATTTATAATAATTGTGTGTATCTCAAATAGATCACCGATGCTGTTTTTTCCTTAAAAAGTAAGGTGAGGTTTTTGGAGGAATGTATGAAATTTTCAAATTCAAACAATTAGTTTAGCAGATAATATTGGAGCAGGGAATATTCTTCTGCCATTTACGCAATAGATAAATTAAAATATCTTAACCTGTTTTCTTTAGAAGATGACATTAAAGACATGTAAAAATATCAGTAAACCTTTTCTTATAACATTGTTAATTAATTAGGTTTCAATTTTGATCTGGAGGAACTAAAGCTAATCTTTTTGTCCTAGACCTTGTAACATTTCAAAACCTTATCAACTGATTATACTCTAGAGGGGTTAAAATAGTACTAGCTTGCCTCATTATCTGCTCTTGAAAATCTTCAGCTTGCTGTGCAAATCTGTATTAAAGCCCCTTTAATGGGTCCAATTGAAAGAAGCATAATTCTACCTTCTAGCATTAATTAACACTGATAAATTTTTCTTGACTTTTGTACCTTCACATGATTATATTTTTCTTTGTAATAAAATACTTTTATTAAATTAAGACAAATGTATGCAGACATTATTACCATCTAAATACTTTATTTTCAGTAGCATGTAAGCTTGATTATTCTTGTGTAATGAGGGACATGATGATAATTTTGGTAATAAGGAGTTCAGGTGAATGTGTCAGCAGTGTTGAGATTATGTGAATTTTATAAACGCTTTGCAAAAAAAGTTTGGTGAATAAGATTTATGGATACTGCACACAAAGCATGTTGAAGGGGACACTAACAGATTTTTTTTCTTTAAAAAACAGTGACTCAAGTTGTACATTGGAAAAGGGATCAGCCTTCAGTGGTGAAACGTGTTTTATGTAGCACCTTTGAACTGCATCAGTGAATTATCATATGTCTTTTTCCCTTTCTGCTTGGCATCTTCTAGTTAGTTTTCTCATAAAATTAAGGAAGGAAACCTTGTTAAGGAGCTGATCTCAGTGAGAAAGATGGGAAGAAAAATACACAAACATTTAAGAATTGCTGATTTTGGTTTACTGATAGAACACTACCTGAGGTAGGTAGTATGATGACTATGGCTAATACCTGTGGGCTTTTTTGACTGAAGCAATTAATAAGCTCTAAATTACAGTGTACCTTTACAGCTCATTAGTATTTTTGTATGAATTCCCAGTAGGAATGCTTTTTCTACCAGTTGAAAATGTGTTTCTGTGAGGTAGCTTACTTCATTTTGAGGAAATAGTTTTTAAACTTAACTTTTTCCTACTTAACTCTGCAGAAAAGAAGCTATATTGGGTACTTATATAGCTGTGTTGTAAATCTATGCTTTACCTCTTTAATAACTCACATGAGTGGCCATTCCTGAAGTTGGCTAAAGCTTCTGGGTCTTAGGCTTACTCAGCCTTCATATTCTTAGTGGTGTTTCTACAGAGATAGCCTGAAATGGTACCTGCACTTGGATTAGACAGAAAAATGTACAGTAAGTAAAGGAATGTGGTATCTCTTGTCCTCTGCCAAGTACACTAGTTTGAAATGCATGATTTCTTGAATATTGAGCAGAACTCAGTATTGAAGCCTAGAAAGAAGAGAGAGATGTGGTCTTTATGATCTCATTCATCCTCCTGTGTTAGTGTCTAGTTGGGAAATTTCTTTTCAGCCTGGTAAAACAGTTATCATGTAGCCAGTGAGAGTTACAACAGAGTAGCTTTTTATTTGAGCTAAAAATGGTTTCTGTAGCCATTGGAATCTACTTTTACTGTGTAAGAGATTAACTTCTTTGCTGTTTTTAGTATATTAGTTGGTCATTGTAGTGATGCTTTTTTTTGTTTGTTTTTTTCTTTCAGTTCTAAGGTCAGTAGGCTTTTAAGGGGTTGGATTTTATTCCCTGTTTAAGGACGTTTGATGAGGAAGCTTTTCATATATCATGGCTTCTTGAATACAGGCAGATTTCCTGAAATTCAAGAAAATAGTTACGCTTTAAGGATCAAGTAGCAGAAAGAAGCAGGTAGAGCCCTGTGAGATTAGATTCTGGCCTTATGAATCTGCTGACAACACTTCAGAAGGAGCTTGTCAGAAGAGTTGATCACAGCAACAGCTGTTCTTTATTTACTACACCTGATCTGGCAGCATTGATGTATATGAGTGTAATGAAATACTGCTGTGTCAGGCATAGATGCTAGTAGGTATCGATTCCTGCAGATCTCAGATCATCCTGGACTCTTCCAGAGGCAGAGGCTAACTCACTCTGAGCACCTTGTGTAAGCCTTGCTGGAAAGGAAAGCATAGAAAAAATAATCTAAACCTAGTTCCGTGAAGATTGTGCTCTTCAATGAAAATAAGAGAAAAGCTCATTTAGCAGGGTATTGGATTTGATTGGAAATTAGTAGGGAGAATAGAGGATAGAAAGATCCTTTGGATTTTTTGTTTTCTGACCTAGAAGGCTGTGCTGCTGCTGTTTCAAAGTAGAGCTGCTAAGAAGAGAGGAAAGAACAGAGAATAAATTTATTAGGCAGTGTTGCTGTACAGCACTGTGTTATGGGTTGTACAGAAAATCTGGTCTGTCCTGGTATAGAGAATCACTATCTGTGGCAAGACTGTCAGATTATATTGTCGATATTTGCTGCAGTTTTCCTGAGAGCTCAGTAAAGTAAAATGGACAGTAAATTTCTAAGTGTAGTAGATGCATTACTGCAATGCACAGTATACTGCTTGGTATTGATGCTGAATTTATTATGGAGCTGCAGGTTTTCTATTTTGACGAAATGCTGTCTCATTTCCAAATTAGAGGTGTGTTTTTGCAAAAAAACTGTCCCTAAATTTTTCCCCTCTGCGGGGCAAGGAGATTCTGTGTTCCTTGTTTCAGAGACGGAAAGCCTGTTGTGGAAAACTACATGTGCCAGAAGCAGTATTTGGCTTCCTTGTCAATGCAAAAATGCAGTTGCTGGCAGTGCTTGCTTGCAGCAGAAGGAACTGAGAGAAAGGGATACAAAGGATTGTAAGATATTTAGGAAAATATCAGTAAAGCTTTGTTTTAGTGAACAAGAAGGAATGTGCTGCAGTGGAGTTGTAAGGAGCAGCATGAGTGGAAAGAAGGTGGTGCACATCACAAAAAAGTTCTCTCCAGGCTGTGACTTACTCAGTAGGTTGCTGGTGAGAGAAGGTTCCATTGCTACTGGTGAAAGTGTGGTGCTAGAGTTGCATAAAGCCACAGTTTATTTCCACCACATGTTCAGGTAATGAAAAATTCTATCAGGTGTTTCGATTAAGATAGCAAGCTTTGCTGAAGATACCAAATTAATCACACCAGACAAGTCCAAAGAGGGCAATAGGGAACATGGTGTTCATAATAGATTATGCTGTTTGACCCATCCTTAATCTATGGGTCAGGTGAGAATTCAGGAGCAAGGCTGACTAATAGTAGAGAAGTAAATACATATTCACGACCTGCAGGATGAAGTCAGCTGCTCATATTTCTGGTCTGCTTCTCTGTAGAACCATTTTAGTTGATCCTCTTAAAAAAGCTTTAACGAATCTTGATTTTCTTTTCTACTGTCTGCAAAACAGACCTGTCCTTTTCCAACAGCACATATATGGTGGGAAAGCACATTTGAATGGACCATGTTTTAAGAATGTTTTTCCTTGTATACATCTCTAAGTTACCATGTTGTATTTCATGTCTTATATTGATAGAAATAGGCATTCAAAAATTCTCACTCATTTTGGGAACAGATTTATACATACCTGCTTGCAGGTTAATAATTTTTCTCAGAAACCATTTTTTAAATTGCTTTATCTCAGGGAGTCCTGGAAAACATGGGATTGGATGAGGAAGAACAAACTTTGGTGTTATGAAAATCAAGTGAACTCCCCCACTTAAATTGCTCCATATTTGTGGTTGCTTTTTTAATTTAAGATTGTTCTGGCAGAAGATTAGGAATGAAAAGTAAGAATTAAAAATGGGACATGCATTCAAAATACTGTTATATGTGTTACATTTTAATCCACTGTATGTCAGCTGCTATTTTTCATTGTTTTTTCATCCTTGTTAGGAGACAAGTTTTAAGTTGAATACTTATCTGTGAATACAGGTATGCTCTGGAACCTATGGTAGAATCAGGTAGCACTGTTGGCATTTTACTTCTAGAGCAGTATGGATTTAAAAATAACTGATATTTTATATCATAACTAGCTACTGTCATTCAGACTCTGAAAGGACACTGTACAGACTGTAGAATGCAGCTGATGACTCTCACAGCACATGGTTACCTTTTCATGAACTATTTGCATTGAACTTCTGTTTGTCCTACATCTCAAAATAGTTTAAGAATCTAATGAATAGTCATGAGATGAAAGAAAGTGAACTTCTTTTATTAGTTTTTTGTTTTGGTTTGGTTTTTTCCCTTTGTTTTGGAGGACTGTATGAGAACAGACTAGCAATGCTTTTTGTTAAATGTGCATATGAGTGCTCAAGAACAATGAAGATTAATAAAGTTGAAAAAATATAGAGGGAAATTTAAGAAAGCTTAATCAAGGGAAGATAAAAAATGTCACTGGCACACACATTCTAATGGTGTATACTTATTGATAAATTCCTGCTAGAAATGAAAACAGGAGTTGGAAGGAGAGGAGAGGTTAAAAGTGTGGTAAGTCAACCTCAACTACTTGGTGAGGAAAAAGAGATGATGAAAGGGAGAAAATATGTTGTAAAATGTTGAAGTAGAAATTCTGAGGAGAACTTTAAAAGAAATGGTATTTCCACATTTAAATTTAATAAAATAATTTCATTACTAAATTATTTTTTTTCTGCATAAGATGTCAGGATTTTAACTTTATTAATATTTTTCCACGTGCTGTATTAGAAGTGGACTACTGCACACTAAAAGCTTCTGATAAAGAATGCAATGAAGAAAGCACAGAATTTAATATTTATTTGTTACCCTGATCCTTTTGGTAGTAGAAATCAAATGCATGCCCCTTTGTTGCATTCATAGATGGACTCCTTTAATATTGTTGTGCACAGAATTTTTTCATGAAGTGCTTCAACACCCAGTGTGTTGGTGCATTTCTGTATTAGCAGCAACATGGAAGGATATGTCAGTTTTGCATTTCTGCTAGATAGTTTTTACTCCAGTTTTGGTTAACTTCTTCAGATGAAATAAAACCCAGTCTTACTTACATTTTATGAACCTGTTTAGAGGTAGCTATGCAATACTGATTTAGTAGTGGAGTCTGATCTGATTTCAAAATGGAGAGTTAGGAGCTGGTTTCCCAACATTTTTGCCTCAACCGCCAAAATAAGAAAATTTGGAAAGCACTTAATGTAATAGTAACATGTACAGCTGTTGTTTCATAGTTCTTTCTACACGCTTTTTATGTAGTAGATTAAAAAATATTTCACTAAAGACTGGAGTTTTAGTGATGATATCTGCAATATCAAACAGTATGTAACTTCTGGTAATTGTGTCCTAACTCACTTTTTTTTTTAAATCAGACTCCTGGAATTAAAGATTTGCTTTTGTCACCCCTTTCACTGTCTCCACAGTGAAAAGTCACAAATGGGTAAAAATGAGGTTTTAATTTAATTTTTTTTTTTTTTTTTTTCCTGTCTCTTCACATGAAGTGTGGACAGATAATTTTAACATCCTACTGCTGTGAAAAGACTTAGTGTTCAGATTTAAGACAAAAAAAGGCTATTGTGTTCTTTTGGTTTTGATCTGTTTTTTTCACAGCAGATTTTCTCAGTTTGACTTAGTATGTGATTTTGCTTCCTCTTCAGATTAATATGAAGGTATTTAAAAAAGAAATAGTATTTGGTAGTAAACAGTGTAGCTGTATTATGGAAGGAAAAAAATTGTATTGTACTGTAGGTAAAGAGATGCCATGGGAAAGGATGAAAATGAATTCTGGAATGACAGTCCTCTGAGCGTCAAAAGGTCTGCTCCACCAGGTCACAGTGTTTCTTTCTGTGTACTGTTGCCTGGAGCACTCTGGGCTCCAGCAGTATACGGGGGATACTCTTTGATTCTTCCCACCTAAACAGAAGGGTAAAATCAGATTCTTTTGGTTTTCATTAGAACAAATTCATTTTAGAATAGGTTTGTATCTTGGAAGTTTGTCAAAGTGTACTTTAAATGTCTTAGTTACATTAAGGTTTTTTATGGTTCTTGACCACCAAGCTGTCAAACACTGCTTTTGCCCTATTGTATTCAAACAAGGATGACTGAGTCAACTCAAAGTGCAAGTTGAGATTGTTCTTGTGTAGTGTCAGACTGTCTATATAGTATCTAGACAAAAATCAGTAGATACTATGGGAATAGATGAATTCCTGATGGGTGTTTTACCTGGTGAAATCTGTCAAAATAACCTCATGTCAGAAGTTGCCCCATGTGTTGATCAGGTATCTTTTTTTCGCTGTTGTTTCCCTTGCCTACCAGAATAGGGTAGTCTTTTAGGAAGACTGCTCTCTGCTGTAAGAAATCAATCTTTACTCTCCTATTATATGAAGTAATATATAGGTTGAGGAAGCAAAGTACAAAAACAGCTGCACAGGAAAAGGCAGATGATAGTTTACTTAATTGTCTGTATCTCAGAAATTCCTTTTTATGACCCTTATTTCTACCCAGTTATGGTTCCTGTGTAATACTTCTGGTTTTTTCTCTTCTTTATAAGTGCATGAAATAAGCAGATATGAGAGTAAAAGTTCTATTCATTTAGAGCAAAAGATAAGATCGTGCAAAGTGATGCTCCAGAAAAATGCTTCGAAACATAACATTTTTTTTCCATGCAAGTGTAACTCACCTAGGTAATGTTTCACTACTGCTGCAGTAGATGACTTTGTAGACTACTCAGGTGAGTTTGCTGCTTAGTGATTGATGTGGTATATTTGCCTTTTGATTGATTCAAAGTGCTAAGTCAGTCAGTTGTGGAGATAAGTAATTAGTGTGCAAGTCTGATTCAGGATAACCTGTCTGACTATTCTGCAAGGTATTCAGTAAGTACTTTATTTCAGTTGAAAATTAATCCTGAGCAATACAGAACAAACATTTGAAATATCTAGTTGCACTTTTGTACCATCGTGTCTCCATTCATTCTCTAAATTGCTGGAAAACATCCCATGCAAAACAGAACCCAAATATCTCTGATTTTGCTTCACAAATACACATTATGCTTACCAGTTTCTGCACAGTGTATAATGAAACTAGGTACTAATATGATGTACCTATGTTCTCAGGAATTAGATGCCTTAAAGAGCTGGAGCTTTTATGAAAATGTGTGTTTGTGAATTTTTAGGTCAGAGCCAATAGTCTCTTTCAGACAGGTGAGATTTTTAATGATGTTTTAAGGATGTCTCCAAGTACAGACTTTTGATAAATGTTAAGTAGTAATGAGCTAGAAGGAAGACTCAAAGGAGCCGCTTACTCTAATTCCATGAGGACCAGGTAGTGGGAGGGTAACAAACAAAATTACTGATGCTTTCCATAGTAATGTGGATACATACCTTTTTAAAGATTCAACTAAATCATCTCTGCCAGCAAAAGTTTATTTCTGCAAGTGTAATAATATATCTGAAGAGCAAATGTTTTGTCTTCTGAATGGTGAAAACACGACTTCAAATGTACTGTTTTGCATGGTTTTTACTCAGCACATTTTCATTCTTTTTCATGTCTGACATACTTATGAACCAGATGTAAGCTTTAGACAGTGAAAACTCTTACATATATTATCAGATGTATTGTAGGATAATCTAGAGGATTATTGTTTTGTTGTTAATTTTTCATATTTCTGTACACGTTTCATTTTAGCTTGTGTATTAAAAGTGAAGCAGATGGACTTCAGTACTGATATGAAAGTTTCATCAGTTTTGTACCACAGTTATGGTGTCACTGCTAAGAAAATATTATAGATTAACGCCCTTTTGATTTAGAAAGAGATGAGACAAAATAGACTGTGGAATTAAAGCAGACTCCTGCAGAAAAACACAGAGTTCTAATGGCATTGCAAGTATCATGAGAATCAAATGAAATTATCACAGAAACTTGAAGTTCTTGTTTTATGGCAGTGGGATTTTTCAGTATGTGGGTGAACTAACCCATAGTATGTGTTGAGCAATGTTGTATTATTTTCCTTGAGCTTTAAATTCAGCCAGACTTAATTATCTTTAAAACTATTTTGTATCATAATCGTTTTGGTAGCCTCACTTAATAGTCATTTCTGTTTACTGTCACAAAATATGGAAGTTGTGGAGAATTTTGAATTCAGCTCTTTGGTTTAATTTTTGATGTGCTAGCAGTGCAAGTTAAATGGTATTCTAATATATTCTTAATCCATAAACACAGATATAACTTCTGTAAATGACTGGTTTTGTATAAGCTTCATTGAATAATTTCCATTCAGTTCTGCATTTATAGGCTTCTTTGTTCAGTAGCAGCAGAATATTTGGTTCCTCATTTGCATTACTGTGTCTTACAGTCATTCAGCTTTGAGTATGATTAAAGTACTAATGAATTAAAATAATGCTGTAAAAACTGCATATGTCAGATAGTTACATTTCATAGGCCTAAAACACAGGACATGCATGCTCTTTTGCATTTGCTTTTTGTCTATGAACAATTTTTTTTTTTAAATAGAGACTCACAGGACAGCAGCAGGAGATAAACAGCTTAATGCAGAGAAAAAGTGCTGTGGATGAGGAAAATACTCGTTTGAAGAATGAATTCAGTAACTTGAACCGGAAATTTAAAGATAAAAGCCAAGAACTTAAGGTATATTGACTTGTACATAGTTTTGTAAGACTGTAGCTTTGAAGTACTTCTTTAAGCAATGTCAGCCTTTGTGGCACAGAAAGTGACAAGCTTGGAGAAAAAATTGCCTTAGGCCTTGCTATACCTTACCGTTTTCTCACATACCAACTGAGAAAGATGCTTTAAAGCCAAGAATCCAAGCTTGTAACTTTCAGATAAATAGTTAATGATGGAAATGGAGCAAAGAAAGTAGAAGTGTGAAGATGTGGCTTCTTGTAATTAGATTCTGATGGGACTGGCATTATTAATTGATAAAGCTGAGGTCTGGGAGGATATGTCTGTGTGGGTCTCAAAAATAGCTGGGGACAGCATCAAAGGCAGCTTGATCAATTAATGGGCTCTTTGCAAATGTGTACTCATCAAAGCTGTCATCCAGCTAAAAAATATGACCCTTCCACCTGCATGAAAGAGGCCAATAAAAGTACACAGGTGACCTTGGCCATCAAATATAGAAGAAGCTGCTGTGAGGGTAAAACTGCACAGTTTATATTTGCTGATTAGTTCTCACTTTTTTGTTTATCGGCCCTTGTGGTACTGTTCTACAGGACACTGAGGAGTGTGCACGAAAGAAAGAAGAGCAAAACAGACTGGTTATAAAAAACCTGGAGGAGGAAAATAAGGAATTAAATATATGCTGTGCTGACCTGCTAAGTGACCTGGAGAAACTGAGGAAACAGGAGGCACAATGGAAAAGGGAAAAATCTGGCAATGATGCCAGAATAAAGGTATGAAGTGGAATGGACTCCTAGATGTTATTTGAGAATTAACTTCTCCAGACATTTCACTACAAGTTATTTTCTTTAAATAGCAAGTTATATATTCAAATCTACCAGTGGGGACTTGCATTCATTTACATTCTATCACTTAAGACCCACAGCTTTTTAAAAATTGATGCTGCAAAGCAGGAATCTGACTTCAAATAGTCATCTTAAAATGTAATCATTAAAAAATAGAAGATGCCGTACTTTTAGATAATATATATATGTGTGTAAAATAATAAAAGCTTAAAAGTATTACCACAATTTTTTTCTTGATTTGTAATTTATTTACCTATAATCTTGTTGCAGTAGACTTGATCTTCATTGTTTTGGAAGAACATGTAGTTCCAAATATACTGTGTCCTGGCCTCCAAAGATCTCTGTTCTGTAATGGGTCTCATTATTGCTTAGAATATATTAAAAAGTTTATGATAGTTTATGGTAAAGCAAAAAAAGGAAATAACTGAATACATGGTACAGAGTATTTTCTCTTATTTAGATGATACTTTTTCCTGTTTCCTGGTGGAAATTGGCTAGTGTTTTTTAAGTTCCTCCAAGAAATGAGCCACAAACATGCTATCTTAGTGTTCAACAGCTGCCTATATACACACCTAGGTAGTGGATTCTTTTTGTTTACATGACTAACGTACACTTACAATGCTGTGTTCTGATACATTATTGAAGTACATTCATTGCCGTAACTATCTAATTAACACGTCATCCAGAAATGCCCTTTTTTCCTGAACTAGGAATTTTGGTGATGCTTCTGATTGTTATGGTGATGGAAACTCTTTTGAAAGAGCTTAATTCAGATCTCATGGGAAGTAAAGTTCTTGCAAATTGACTTCTTTGGACTGGTTATGATGAAAGTGTTATAGGGTTCCCAGGAGAAGAAATTATTTGTTGATTCTTGGGAAAGAAAAATCTAGTGTGCGCCAAGCTGATAAAATAATTTTTAAGTTGTCAAATGTAATACTTGTAATATTGGACAAATTATTGAAAATCTGTTACCCATCCCTTCAATGAACACAGAATAAGTTTTATGTCTCTGTCTTTGTGGCTGATGAGGCATATTGATGAGTGAAAGAGCTGGGTGATTGTAGGGATGAGAATTAGTAGTGTTGGTATTTCAGAGGGGTTTTACAAGCAGGTTCAGCTGGTATCTAGAGTGTGACAGAGGGTACTTCTGGGGATGGGTGTTGCTTGAGACAGCCAGGGATGTCACACAGTTGGATTTGCTGTTTACAAACAAGGAAGAACAGATTAAGAAAATAATAATCAGTGGCAGTCTTGGCTATAATGACCATGAAGCTGTCAAGGCCAAGACCTTGAGACAATGACGGAAGGAAAGTAGCGCAGTACACTCCTGGAATTAGAAGCAGAGTCTTCAGCTGTTCAGGGAACTTGTCAGTGGAATCCTGTGAGAAGCAGCCGTGAAGGGTAAGGAGCTCTGGAAAAACTATCATGTCTTTAAAGACAGCTTCCTCCAAGCCCAAGTATGGTCCACTGTGATATTCAGGAAAAAAAGTGGATGCATGAGGAGATCAGCTTGGCTAAACAGAATTCACCACTAGACTCCAGTGTAGGCTGTAGGTGGAAAACAGTATTCAAGAAGTGGAAAAAGTGAAATCTGTAAAGGAGGAGTTCAGAATCATTGTCTGGAAGGGTGGTGGTAACCTACCTGCAGTTCAGAGCTGCAGATAATGACTGGTAAAACCAGAGTTTCTTGCACTGCTTTATCAGTGAAAGGCTGAACTAGGAAAATGGGGATCTGCTGCTGAAATGTAACAATGATAATTACAAAAGGTAATAGATACAGCAGAGGTACTAAATATTGTCTTTCCCTCAGTCTTCTCCAAGACGTCCCCAAAACTTTGTGCCTAGAGAGAGACTTCAGTGTGAAATACTAAGAAGGGATGTGTTGGAAGATACCTGAGGGAACTTGACTAGTACACGTCCATTGGGACAGCCTGAGATGAACTGCGTCCAGGGGTGCTGGGAGTGTTGGCTGCCTCTCAGCCTTTAATTTGGGAGTTGAATCAGCATCTTTTTGTACATGCTTTTTAGTAATAAACACGGAATTTAGCAATATTAAAGATGTGTTGTATGCAGATGTTATCCATGTTAGTCTCCTCTATCTGAAAGAATAAAAAGAGTCCTTATCAAAATGAGCTAGCCCAACATTGCCTTTAAAATGTGTATTAGATGGTAGAAATGTAACATCTAAATCACAGATTGCTTCTTTGGAAAAGTGGTCACCTGTACAGAGGCTGAACTAAGTGTTATTAGCCTTTTTTTTTTTTTTTTTTTTTTCAGTCTTTAAACCATATCCATTGAAGAAAAGTGCCACTTCTCAAACACTGGTTGTTTTTCCTAACCTACTGTAACCTGAATTCGGATATAAAATTCAACTTCTTCAAATTGAGAGAAAGAAAAAGCTGCTATGGCTAGTTTGTCCTTTCAAAGAACATTTCTTTAAAGTTTTGTCGTATTAGCTGAAATCGAGTGAGACAGGATAACAGGAGGATACCTGATAAGGTGGCAAAAAAGTTGACAATAGTGTTTGTTTGTCTTTTCTGTATGTACCTTCATGTAAATAATGTACAATATACAGAAAGTTGACTTAGGTCTTTGCTTTCTGCCTAAAGTAGTTCTTGAGAATTTCTTTTGGGCTTCCCAGAGCTTATATCAGCTTTCTATATATCCTAAAAGTGAACAAGTGGAAAAGTTGTCAATCAGCCATCTGTCTCCCTATCTAAGAATCAATTAGGTATTTGAGTTATTTGATTGTTCTTTAGGTGAAGGTTACTTAAGCTATTGTTTATTATCAAGATGACTTTTTCCCCAAACTCAAGTCACTAAAGGCTTTGTATGTAGATGAAAAAATGTCAGACTGGCAGATTTTAAGTGGAAGTGAAGTAGAAGCTAGTGGTATTGCTTACTGGTGTGTTGTTGGTTTGTTTTTGTTAATTCCTAGTTAGCATGGTACTTCTTGAAGTTTCCAAAGTCTGAAGGTCAGAACTTCCAAAGAAACAGACATCTCTCTCAAGAGGTGCCTACAATTTTAGTTCCACTAAAAAATGAGAGTTTTATTGAGATGGGACCTTGAAAAATTACTCTCACTTCTGTCATAATATATAACAGGAAAAAACGTGAAAACAAAGCTACTGTCTTTGAAAGTGACTTTCAACGAGTTTGAAGCTACAAATAACAAAATTGTAGTGTTAATTCATAGTGACTCCATAATGGGCATAACTGTGCTGCCTCATGCCTTGGTTTTTTTATGCTTTTCATTTCGAAGTTCTTTTAAATTCACCTTCTCTTGCTGTCTGGCAGTGTTCAAGTCCGGGTTGGATAAGGCCTTGAACAAGCTGACCTAGTAGATCTCCCTGCCCATGGTGGGGAGGTTGGAACTAGATGACCTTTCAGATCCTTTCTAACCCAAACCCTTCTATGATTCTGTTTTAGATTTCTGATTTCATTGTTAAGCTGAGCTTTTGTACATCAATATGCAGTATTTCAGTAGGTAAGGTATTTGTATAACAAGTTTTTTCTTTCCCTATTTTCATGTTCTTCAGTAATGCTTCCAAAAAACTCAAGCTTTCAAAATTGGTTCAAAAGATTGACCTGATTAATTTCTTACTTGAAAGCAAAAGCTGGAGTCACATATGTCACAAATGAAGTACTGAAGGATACTTTTTTTATAATTTTAAATTCTGCCATTAGATAACTTCTAAAGTTGTATTTATGACAAAATAATGTGTTACGTATTCTCTGTATTGTATCCTGCAATGGATGACAGGAACTTACAGCATTGGTAACGTTAGATCTTTTTCATCCCTTCCGTGGAAAACCTCTGCAGCTCTATAGTGTGGTATTAAAAATAGGCATATGGAATTTATTCACAAAATATATGAACTATTACAATTTTTGTTCACATATTCAATACCTTTAGCTGCAGAGGAAAAAAATACTGAGGAGAAACCCTACAATTATTTGTCTGCAAGTTACAAATACCTTATTACACTTAAAAAATTTCTTCATATGTTGATAGTGAACTGTCTCCTATCATTTTGATTTTTTCATATTCAAGGAAAAATAAGTTTTTCTACCTAGCCTTTGACATTGAATGGGGTGACTCCTTTGTTGGGTACACCAAGTATATAGCCTGATATTTGTCAACAAACAAATTAATTTCCTACCTCATTCACCTGTGAATTTTGGTATTTCCTTACATCAATGTTACTGTTATTAAGAGGACATCACAGTTCTTGTAAAATTTCATGGAATTTGATTGTAGTACACTTCTGATACATCTAAATACTTATAAGACATTTTTATACAATTTTAAGGAATTTTATTTAGAATTTAATTATTCACTTTTCAGTTATAGAAATATTTTGATAACCTCAGTATTTGAGATATTGCTGAAAGGGAAAAATATACATTTCTTTATGTCTCTAACGAAGTCTGTATGTAAATGGAAAACTAATACACTCTTGGCAGTAGATTAGGGATGATATTCTACTAGGAGGCTTTTATTTTAAATTATTAATGAATCATTGAATATTTGCCTTACTGAGAATGAGTGATTGCATCTGTGAGTAGCATGATTCCAAAGCAGGTCTAAGGCTGTTGCCGGTGTCTGAAATTCTGTTCTAGATATTGCTGTAGTATTTGTATTTCCATTCTTGCCTCAAAACACTCTGGGGAGAACAGTCATACAAAGCTTCCTGAGGACTGATGTGCTCTTCTGAGGGAACTCTGGCAAGGTTTATGTAGAGATTGAAGTCTTGCTTGAGTAAGGTGCCTTAACTGCTGTGTTTCCTGGATACACCTTCACAGTTTGCTGACTAACTTCTACCTCAGGGCAAAAGGCAGAACCTTGCTTGTTTGCACTGTTTTCAGTGAGCACTTTCAGAAATTTTCTTGTATGCTGTTTCTTTTCCTGAAGAAACTATTCCTTGCATTGAATTAACAGATCAAAATAAGAGCAGGTTCAACAAGCAGTCTCAAAAATGAATCTGTATCTGTGGTTCTTAGTTCATATACACAATATTGTAAATTTTGGTGAGACCTGAAAACAATGAATGCATAACTGCTTTTTTTTTAGGAGATTCTACGTAGAAAACAAGGTTTAATCAGTTCAGTAGTTAAATAGGGAACTACTGTTTTGCAAAGATTTAATTCAGGATCCTCCTTCCACATCCAGCAATTGAATTAAGGAAAACTTCTTAGAGTAAAGAAGTTGTGGCCACCTAAAATTGGAAATACACATTTTTTTCTGGTATTTCACATTTTTCATACATGCTCATATACCTATATGTATTTGCTTAGACCACAATAAATGTATGCGTGTATGTATGGACACATCTATATATCTATTTACATAGATAACTTGCATAGTAGATTTTAATTATTTCTTCTGCATTAGCTTTAATGCATTTCAAATACTTTCTTTGCAGAATTTGGAAACTGATTTAGCAGAGACAAGACAACAAATAAAAAGTTTGCACAATATATGCTGTAACTTGTCATCTCAGGTAGCTGTGAAAGAGGAAGAACTTTTCCAAAAGGATTGTGATGTGGTCAGAGCTAAGTAAGTATTTCATAATGACTTTAATTTCAGTCCGAATCCTCTCAAAAGGACTGTTGTTCCCCTTACGAAGCAGTATCATGCATTAGAGATACTTTGTGCAACAGTGTGTTTTAACATTCTGTTGCACAAGACCTAAGGCTTTTGGAAGTCTACCAGTTTATGTAGACTCGTTCTGATACATTTTGACTCTTGGTGTATCTTACCAGTTTTTGAGTAGTGATAGACTTAAAACATTACAGTTCTGTAATTAGCTGTGGGTCAGAGAGCTACCAATCTCTACTGAAAGTAACAAAGTAACCATATGATTAGTGACATAAACATTAATTAGAAATGCTAAATGCCCTAAACTTGAAAAGGCTTTAAGCCCAAGTTTAACTTTTTAATTAGAGTCATATCTGACAAGTCAGCAAAAGTCTACATAGGCCTGTGCTAAAGGTTTAAAGTGCAGTGATTTAAGCTTTATCTTAGGTCTCACACACTATTTCTTCACACTGAATCTGTAAGATTAGTTCTGCATTATTTGTGTCTTTGAAAAGAAGTAAAGGACAGAACGAATTACATGAATTGAAAAGACTACTGAATTCCCCAGAATAAAGGTAATGTCAGAAGATAATTGGTAACTTTAAGTGGATTGTCAGGAAATTGCCCGTTTTTTACTTCTTAATTTCAGAGGCATACACAGTGTTTAACTTCTATGTTAGATAAATAATATTCCCTTCAATCCCTTTAAATTGTAGTTTTGCCTGAAGAGCTGCAGTTGGGAAGTAGAAATAATTGGTATGGATACTTCTCTTTACTTTCCAAGCACAAATATTCTTTCTATCAGGAGTCACTATCTACATGTTTTTTGGGAAAAAAGCCAAAAAGCAAGAAATATGATTTTTTATGCATCTGACCTAAATTGTCATCTTGTTGAAATCTTTACAAGAAAACTGATGTCTTGTTTTTTTCATGTTTAAAAGGAATAATACCAGTTTGGTTTAAAAAAGTCAGTAAACACGGGCAAGCTTATTGGGAAATTGTATTGAAAGAGGAAATCAGTAGCATTTGTGAAATTCAGCAATGGACTAATAGAATTTATCTCCTGAAATTATTCTCAGAAAAATATATATGTGTGAGGACAGAAAAGAAGGCGTTTTAGTCAAGTAATCAAGTTTGCAAACTTACTGCTTGCTGGTTTCAGCTTAGGATATTGCAATCTGAATTGGCCAAATCATTGAACTTCAAATTTCTCAAAATGTGTTCTTTGCTATTCACTGCAAAACAACCTCCTAGAATTTGGCACAAACATCTCATTAAAATATGGAATTAAAATAAGGGCATTTTTGAACATAAGGTCTGAACATGAGGTAATAAAGAGATGAACAGCATACTTACTTTAAAGTGAAGTCTTTTTCTATGTTTTTTTCCATATAACCAATCCTTTAAATTTAAGGAAAACAGTTTGGTAAATCAATCATATGGGGTTTTTTGTATGCTTTAATGTTTTCCTACCTAGACACTTAGTGTTATTGCAATGAATAATAGTATTTTTGGTATCACTAGTATGTGAATTACACTTCACATGTCTGTATGTATATGTTTGATCGGTATAATAATAATTCATTGTCTGCTAACTTCTTTCTGCTAATCTTTCTCAATGACCTTCAGCTACAAATTTCTTGTTGACATTTCTGTTATGAAGAAAGAAGGCTTAAGCTTATATTATGTAAAATTCCCAGTTCCAGTAGTTAGCAATACATACTAAGCATTGCCAATAGTCTGTACTTTTACAGTACAGAATATTGAAATTTCTCCTCATCCTCCTGAGATGTCAGTATGTAGAGAAAACTAATTTTCTGTTGTTTCTCAATGAAGAAAAATAGTGAAAATTATGCAGGTCTTTGTAAACAAAAGACAAACTCTTATTTAAGTTAAAGAAACAACTCCTCAGTTAAGGGAAAAAATCTGAGGAGAAAATGAAGTCTTTCCATCTTCACATCTAGGCCAAAGTCTTACAACTGTGTTGACTTCACGATGAAAGCATTTAATTTTTCCTTTTTATGGTTACTGGGTTTTTTAAATCAGTTTAAAACTTAGTCTTATAAAAGTATCACATTGAATGCTTGGTTTTCATTTGATACTGGCAGAAAATTCTTTGACAAATAGTGTGGAAAATACCCCATTCTCCTTACTATCTTCAGTTTCCCATTATCAATTTCAAACTTTAGAGCTGAAAAGACAATCTAACTTGGAAACGTATCTGTTCTCACCAGTGCTTCGCCTCCCTGTTTGCTGCCTTCCTACTGTCCCCAACCTCCCATTCTGTGAAAACAGAGCAGGAACACAATTGAAATTGTTAGAAACAAGCTCTGGAAGAAGAAAGAAAGGCAACTGGTTTCCTTCATTTGGTGTCTTCTTTCATATGCACCATAGGCAGATTCAGAAAAATACACCTTCTGCTGACACCTTGGTGACACTGTCTAAAATTTTTACACTAGGTGCTAAATTCAATTGGAAAAGAAGTCTCCAAGGGAATATGTGCATACTGGGCTAGTGCTCTGTTTCTTGTGCATTCACAGCTTCCTG
The DNA here is from genome assembly GCF_041296385.1 of Aphelocoma coerulescens. Lineage (NCBI taxonomy): Eukaryota > Metazoa > Chordata > Aves > Passeriformes > Corvidae > Aphelocoma > Aphelocoma coerulescens. The sequence goes on from NW_027184085.1 coordinate 32,942,471, forward strand.
TGTTCTATATATCTGTCAGTTTGCCAGCAAGAGGTTTTTTTAGTTTAACAGTAAATGTGTCTGTACATCAAGAGAATTGTTTTCTTCAGCAAATTAGCAGAGATCAGACTTTGAAGAAACACTGCAGTGTAACTCTGGTCCTACAGAATAAAAAGGTATTTCTGAAAATACTGCCATGTGTCAGTAAGAGTCTGCCACATAATTATGAGGTGTGGAAGATAAATTTTTTAGGACCAGAGAAAAAACTGGATTTACAGGATCCATCCTGCATAGTGAATGTCTTCAAGAAGCCACTACCTTTCTTCTTTGCCTTAATTTTTGCAAAGGACTCTTGACCTTACTGGATTTAATTTCAAACTTCTCAATTACTTGTAAAATGCATGTTCTTGTTTTATTTTTCGTGTTTGCATTCAGTACAAACTTTCTGGATCTCTTTAGAGTCCCTGGTAACCTTTCCATTTTCATGTTATCAAACTTGGTGATTTTTGCTTTAAAATTATGCTAAATACTAGGGTCTAGAACTTTGTGGTCTGACACAGAGCTCTGGTGAAGCTCTGAACATCAGACTGGAGAGGTTTGCTTGACATTTTGAGACTTGAGCCTTGCTGTCATAGGTATTGAGAAAATATTAAACTGTTTGCAAAGGTAGTAAAATCTACTCTAAAATGAATTTGAATTTCTTGCCCCTGCGTTTTTGGTGGAAATGTGAGCCATGTCTTCATGCTTTTGAATTGTATCTAGTCCAAATGTATCCCTGATAATTTTCCAACTAATTTTTTTGTAATAATATTGCTAATCTTACTGCCCCACCCTGCCCACCACCCCTTCCAATGCAGCTGCTCTTAATTTTTGTGCTATAAATTATGAGACAGTCAGGTTTTTACTCAGGTCTTAATTTGCTGCTCTTGGATTTTTCAGGTAATTCTCTGCTGTGTGCTGCAAACCATTTTGTAGTATTTATGCCATTTCCATGAGAAGTCATAATTTGTAGGACCTGTCACTGTGCTGTATTTTTAAACTGCAGGCAACGGAACCTAGAGAGTCTTGAATTACCCCAAACCATCTTATATTCCCTTGGTAACAGGGGCAGCTGAGGTGCTCAAAGTCCCAGTATATTCACTAAAATTCTGGTGGTGAAACAAACTTAAGAAACATCGCTTGAAGTGATGGGTGTGTTTTTAATTGTGTTTGTAGAACAGTTATATAGCTTGTGGAATGATGGTAGCTACTCATTTCATTTACATCTCTAGGAAGCCACAGGTTACTCTAAAACCACTGGTAGGGGCATACAGGAACAGAAAGGTTTTGTTTATTGTTATGTTTTAGGGATAGAAGGAAATGTCAGATTTGGGCACCAGAGCTGTCTCTACCCTTAGCAACAGTAATGACTTAAATATTGTTACTGGTAGAACAAGGTGTCAAATCTCTGAGTCTTTCTGCAGTCTGCTTTGTGGTGTCTTCATGTAGCATCAACCTGCAACACTGAGAGCAAAGTCTACTAAGGTTACCGTAACAACAGTCTTACTTCAGTGACTGAAATAATTTAGTAATGCTCTTCTGTTTTGACTTGAGAAAGACCAGACTGTTTTTCATAGCACAACCTTTCTTGTTGCTTGAAGAGTGCAGGTCTGTAAATTTCTTTGCTCTTAAATGGAGTTAAAAGCTCTCAGTATTATAGTGTGTTAGTTTTTGGAAAATGTGGGTGTGGTGGAAAAAAGTAGACTTGAGTGTTTCAGCTTGGGTCTTAGCTGACAGTGTTGTTTTTTCAATTACTGTTGCTGATGGTGACTTTTTTCTTGAAATTTTGTTTCTTTGAGGTGTATAGTGTGTTGAAACATTTTATCAGCATGTGCATGTATTTGTACATCTATTTAAATCTATGTATGTACATGTTTACATGTAATTTATATTTTATGTGTAGATGTATGTATTTTATATATCTATATGTATGTATAGATGCCTGTATACATGTATGGATGTGTATAATGGCACTTATATTTTAGATGCCACTCATCATTGTTACATTTAATTAGTAATTTTTGGTTATTTCTTCTGTTCTATGCTCACCCAGGACGAAAATTTTTCTGAGGACTTGACATCCTTATCCTGCTGCAGTGACAGACAGGTGTCTGTCTTGTAGGGTGTTTATTGTTTACTGCTTAGAGTAAGCATGTTAATAAATATTTTGATCAGAAATGAATTTTTCTCTTGCAATAGTTTTTTTTGATTACAATGGGGTTAATTTTGAATACTTGGGAGCACAGGACAAGCAAATTAATAACAGAATCAAAGAAAATCACAGGGTGGCTGAAACTGGCAGATACCTCTGGAGAGTAGTACGCTCCTTCAGCAGGTCTAGCCCTCTGCTCCAGCAGTATCAGCTACAGCAGGCTGACCAGTGCTGTGTCTAATCTGAGTATGTCCAAGAATGGAGACTGCAAACTCTTTATGTAGGCTTTTCCAGTGTTTGGCCACTTTTAATGGATAAAAATATTTTTACTACTTTTAGCTGGAATTTCATTTGGTTTTTATTGGTGCTCATTGCCTCTTTTCCTGTCACTGAGCACCACTTACAAGAGTCCGTCTGTATCTTCTTTCTAGATTGCCATCAGGTATTTATAGATGTTGATAGTTGATTTGTCACTGAACTTTCCCTCTCCAGGCTGAGCAGACCCAGCTTGCCCAGCCTCTCTATGTATAGCAGATACTGCAATACTTTAATCGTCTTTGTGGCCCTTCATTGGGCTCACTCCAGCCATGTCTGTGTCTCTTGTACTGGGGAGCCCAGAACCAGACCCAGCACCAAGATGTGCCTTAAAATTTCTGACTAGAGGGGAAAGATCACCTCCCTTGCCCTGCTGGCAACAGTATCCTCTCTGCAGCTCAGGATGTCATGGCATTTAGCACAAGGCCACATTAGTGTCTGACGGCAATTCAGGTGTCCCCCAGGGCATTTTCTGACAAGGTGCTATCCAGCTTGTCTGTCCCCAGATTGTACTTTTACACAGGATTATTACCCCTAGGGGCAGTAATTTGCACTTGTCTTTGTTGAACTTCATGAGGTTCCTGTCAGGCCATTTGTCTGGTCTGCCAACGTCCTTCTCAATGGCAGCACAAACATCTGTTGTGCCATCCCCCTTTTTTGTGTCATCAGCAAAATTGCGTTGGTGCATTCTGTTCCATTGTCATTAATGAAGATGTTGAAAAGTTGTGGCCCCTAAGCTACTCCTTTAGTTCCTGGCCTTGAACTGGACTTTGTACTATTGATGACAACTCTTAAAGCCCAGCAGTTCTACCAGTTCAAGGGAACTTTACCGTCCACTTATCTAGCCTGTACCTCATCCATCTGTCTATAGCAATTTTTGGGAGACTGTGTCAAAAGTCTTTCTTACTACAATCAAAAAGAAGAACATTCAGTGCTCACCCCTTAGCCACTGAGACAGTAATTCCCTCACTGAAGGCTGCCAGGCCAGTTGGTTAGAGCGTGGTGCTAGTAACATCAAGGTCATGGATTCAGTCACCGTATGGGCCATTTACTTAAGTTGTACCTGATGATCCTTGTGGTCCCTTTCCAACTGAGAATATTCCATGACTCTGTGAATATTATTTCCCCTTATGATGGGGAACTCCCAGTGATCATCTTCTCCATTACATGGTCCATCACCTTCCAAGGGACTAATGTTGTAGTCGCTAGATTTAGCTTAGCAAGCTGCAGCTTTCCTGAGAACTCAGCAGGGCTGCTTAAGGCAGTGCGACCATGGTCACCCTCCCGCAGTCCATTTCAGACGGCCCCGTGATCTTGCTCCGGCAGCTATCAGCGCTACAAACAGTGATGGCAAAGGATGTGAGAAGGGTCTCCCATGAGGGTTTGAGAGGACTTTTATCACATCTTGTCCCAATGACCCTCAGAGGCAGAGAGACCTCTGGTCTGGGTGCTGAGGGGTTTTCTCAGGGGCACAGGGGCGGTACATGGGCGGAGGTGGGGTACAGGAGCCAATAGGGAGAGCCCAAGGGAGTGCCCAGGGCTAGGGGCAAGGAACAGAGTGGGGAACGATCTGGGATAGGAAAAAGCCATGGGTAAACAGATCACCAGAGACTAAGATGTGGTTGACTGCTCTAGTTTCCCAGAACCTTCTTTTTGAACATAGGCCTGCCTAAAGAACTTGTATCCATGCATGGCAGTGCTTCAGTCATGTGAGTTGTCCCACCTTGTCTTTGTGATCCCAATGAGTCCAGCAGGTGCTGACAGATCTCTCATTCCTCCTGTCATTTTCCATGAGGATGTGCTGTGTCCATTTGAACAGCAGCTTCAGATAGGCACCTGGTTATGCTTATTTCCATGTGGAAAATCACACTGTCAAAGGCCAGTTTCCACAAAGGAGACAGAGGAGTCCTGCAAGAATCAGCTTTATTGGAATAAAGGGAGAGAGTTCACTAGGCCATACCCCTGTGGGGTCTCTCTTGGGTTTTTGGAAGACATGGCCTCCTTTTTTCCTAAACTCCTGACTGCATGTTGCCCTCGTCCTTTCCCCATTGGCTGAGGTACTAGGAAGGTGCAACCTTTCTGAATCACCCACTGCATATTCCCCCTGTAAGAGTATCCCCCCCACCATAATAAATTGCATGGCTGTTAGAATTGGCTATAAGCCCACCCTGGGTGGAGAAGTTAATATTCCTAAATCTATTAAGCCTGCACATTTTTCCCTGAAGTTCAGACTGCACTTGGTTCTGCAACAAACTTGTGCAGCTTGATGTTTGTGAAGACCCCCACAGCCTTTTTTCCAGAACTTCGCTGATTCTTTCAGATTGAGTTGTTTGTGAAGGCATTAACATTCATTTCTCCTATCACCAGGAAGACCCTTAAGAACCTCCCTCATACTGTCAGCACTCTCTTATTTATGTGCATTAAGGTGAAGGTCCTCCCTGAACATTCTGCTGTTCACCACAAGGTCTTTTCTCTGCATATCTGCTTGTCTGCTTTTGCTGGCCAGCCAAGGCCACAGCTCCCTCACTTGTCATTTCATCAACATCTTTGTTCCCTGCCATTCCTGTCAGGGTCCCTCCCCCCCTGCCATGTAGCCCTGGGAGAGGGGCCCTGGGGGGAGGCACGGGGTTTCCCTGGCCTCTGCTCAGCCTCGTTCCCCATTGGTTGTTTTGTGTTCCCCTGCGTGGGCAAGGACCCTCGGGTCCCGTGACTGTAGCAGTTCCTTGGCAGATCCTGGCCATGTGGCTGGAGAAATAAACATCTCTGAAACATCTACCAAGAATCTGTCCATATATATTTCTTTTCCACGGCCTCCTTGTTTGATACATCATGTTACAGAATCCTCACTGTAATAAATGGTGGAGAATTGCAAGCAGAATGATCCCCGATCCCTAAGGACAGAAAATTTGTGAGTAAAAACCACTCTAGATCTCTCTCTTCTCACCTTGGTTTGGATATTCTCTCTGGGCTATGGAAGAATCGTGGGAAATGTGGCTCTCTGAACCACAGAAAGAAATGTATCTAGAAGTTAAAGGAATCCTTGAACAACAAAACAAGAAATTATTTGTTCCTGGAGATCTAGAACATTTTGTTAACTGGCTTTTCAGAAATTTCTTTTATATTTCTCGAGACTTACTTTTTGATATTAATCCTCCTGGAACTAGTCTTGAGTGCTTTTGGTACAAGATCTTGTGTGAGATGAAGGATCAAACAAAACATGCATTAGTGATTGAACCGCTCCGTGGATGCCTTGTAATCACTGAAGCTCTTCAGGAGCATTTGTATGGCCCCATTACCCCTAAAGCAGAGGATGACTGTAATCCCGTGGTTGAGACCATGCGGCCGCCATCCCAGGAGTGCGTGACTGCAGCCGTGCCGGCAGAGGTGCCTGTGCTGCATGCACCTGGCCCCCTGGGGAGCGCACGCCTTCCCTGTCTCAGGGTCTGCGGCCGCTCAACCGTGAGTGAGGGAGCGATGCCGCAGGCGCTGCAGGTGCCATGGGCCACGTGCAGCAGAGAGGCGGCCCCCACGAGCAGCCAGGAACCGGGGGTCAGCGTGGAAGCCCGCTCTGAGCTCACGGCTCGGAGAGCCCTGTAGAGAGAGAAGCAGCGGTTTCCATAGCGACACGAGAAGCTGCGCAGCTCCGAGCTGAAACGAGGCCGCTCTCAAAGCAGCGTGGAGTTGGCGGAGCAGAACTGCTCGGAGGGCGCGGGGCCGGCGGCGATGGCGGCGCGGGGCCGCGCAGAGCCCAGACACGCGCCGGAGCAGCGCCGCTCAGAGGGCGCGGAGCAGCCGCAACGCGAGGGCCCGACCGAGACGTCGGAGTTGGCGAGGCGGCGGCCACGCGGGACAAGCAGCCATGACAAACACGCAAGCACGTGATAGGAGTAATTGTAGCAATGAAAATCACAGGAACTGTGAAATGGTACAATGTAAAAGTCAACTATGGATTTATAAGATGAGATGATACAGGGGAAGATTTATTCATCCATAGAACTGCTAATAAAAGGAGTAACCCTAAAAATTACCTGCAAAGTGTAGGAGATGGGGAAGTTGTACAGTTTGATATAGTGCAAGGAAAGAAGGGTTTACAAGCAGCAAATGTTACTGGGCCTGGAGGTATTCCAGTCAAAGGCAGCCATTATGCACAAAATTATAAACAATATCCATCCCAGCAACTTCCCTACCCACAACTTACTTTCCCCTTTTACCCTATATCCAATATGAACCCTTTCCTAAATTTACTCCATCCCCAGTTTATTCCTAATCTGTTTTTCACCCCATGGCTTCCCTATACAATTCCCTTTCCCTACAACTCCTCTCTGATGCTGAGGGGGGGATGAAAATGGGGACAGAAGAAATTAAACCCTCTCCTGCATCAGTTTCCCCACAAAGCATGCCTGGAGAGTCCTGTCTCCCGTCTGTCAGCCTTAAGATGTTCCAGAGAATCTGTTTGGACGTTTAAAGACTCAGGAGGGTGGCTTGTTTTGTTTTGAAACTGTCCTTTTTATCTCATGTTTATCCAGTTGTTTTTAATGTTAAGTTTTAAATCTCTTTTTGTTAAAAATAAACAGGTGAAATGTCGGGGTCCCTCCCCCCCTGCCATGTAGCCCTGGGAGAGGGGCTCTGAGGGCACAGACACACAGGGTTTCCCTGCCCCTGCTCAGCCTCGTTCCCCATTGGTTGGTTTGTGTTCCCCTGTGCGGGCAAGGACCCTCGGGTCCGTGACTGTAACAGTTCCTCGGCAGAGCCCCGGCCATGCGGCTGGAGAAATAAACATCTCTGAAACATCTACCAAGAATCGGTCCATAGATATTTCTTTTCCACAGGCCTTGTTGTCTGATACGTGTGTTGCAGTTTCCACGCTATAACAGGGAGTTTTAAATTAGGAATGTGTTACAGTGGGGATACTGTAACATGATGTATCAAACAAGGAGGCCCGTGGAATGGAAATATATATGGACAGATTCTTGATAGATGTTTCAGAGATGTTTATTTCTCCAGCCACATGGCCAGAGCTCTGCCGAGGAACTCCTCAATCACGGGACCCGAGGGTCCTTTGCCCGCGCAGGGGAACACAAAACAACCAATGGGGAACGAGGCTGAGCAGGGGCAGGGAAACCCTGTGCCTCCCCTCAGGGCCCCTCTCCCAGGGCTACATGGTGGGGGGGAGGGACCCCGACATTTTACCCGTTTATTTTTAATAAAAGGAGATTTAAAACTTAACATTAAAAACAACTGGATAAACATGAGATAAAAAGGACAGTTTCAAAACAAAACAAGCCACCCTCCTGAGTCTTTAAATGTTCAGGCAGATTCTCTGGAGCATCTTAAGGCTGACAGATGGGAGACAGGACTCTCCGGGCATGCTTTGTGGGGAAACTGATGCAGGAGAGGGTTTCTTCCATCTGTACCTGTTGGAACTCTAAACAACAATAGTTAATTTCTTCCCACCCCCTCTTCATTCCCCCCTCGGCATTGGAAAGGGATTTTTGGGGAAACAATTGGCAAAGGCATGGTTTTGTGAGGGAAACCATGGGTGAAAAAACAGATTGGGAGTACACTGGGGGTAATAGGATATAGGATAAAAAGGAAAGGTGGGATTAGGAAAGGGAGACTGTAGGGCGGCTTATAATGGAGATACTGTCTAACACGACTATGATTTTTAGCATATATACTGCCTTTTACAGAAACACCATCAGGCCCAGTGACCTCCTGACGGTTGTAACCCTTTTCTACCTTGCACAATTTTGAACTCCACCACCTCTCCATCTCCTAAGCTTGGGATGCACTTCTCAGGGATATTCTTTTTAATAGCAGTTCTATGAACGAATATGTCTTCTTGGTTGTCGCATCTTGTTATAAAACCATAATTTTGTTTAACATGATACCATTTTACTATTCCTAAAACCTTAGCTGCGGTGATTTTTTCCTTTTTTCAAGTGGTTGCTGTTTTCTGTCTTGCTGCGTTTTTCCTTTCTCTTTCATTTTTGCTTACTCCTGCATTGGAGCTGCCAGGGCTGCCGGGGCTGTCAGGGCTGCTCATGCCTGCATGCTGTTCCTGGGGTTGCATTTGGGGCCACGCGGGCCTGGCCAGGCCAGGCCGCACTGCTCAGCTCCCCGCGCGCTGCCGCCTCTGCTCTCCGCTGCGCTTCCACTGCCTGGGGCTGCACCCACATCTTGGCTGGGCCTCCGGCTGACGAGCCCCCTGCACCCTGCTCCAGCGGGCGTTTCGGCTGGGCGCAGCTCCGCTCCACCGCCACCGCTGCCAGCCGCCGCCCACACACTGCCCCTCTCGGTCGGGCGTTCACAGGACGTTGCTCCGCCCACACGTGGGAACTGCCTCGCTGCTGCTCGCAGTGCCTGGGCCGCACCGCCCCTGAGCCAGGCTTCCCTTCACCAGGACACAGCTGACGTTGCTCAACAGTCTTGGTAATTAAATAATATTCACAAAAATATTCTTCCATCAGCATATATTTTGACTCAGAAATTAACTGTCCAAACGGTGTTCCAGAAGTCTTTGGTAAGAATTAAATCCCAAGAAATGTAGAAAAAGTTCTTAAATAACCATGAAAGGAAATGTTTCAGTTCTTTTTGGGCTTGAATTAAGCTAAAATTTACAAATCGTTGTTCAAGAATCTTTTCAAGTTTAAGATAAATGTCCATATGCAGCTCTGAGAGCCAAGAGTATTTCCATGGTTCCTCCATAGTTTAGAGATGGAACAGCAGTACAAAAACAAGAAGAGAAATCCAGAGTTTACTCACAAATCAGTCGCTCTCCTTAGGGATTGGGGCTCGTTCTGCTCTCATTATCCACCATTTGTTACAGTGGGGATACTGTAACACACGTGTATCTGACAATGAGGCCTGTGGAAAAGAAATACATATGGACTGATTCTTGGTAGATGTTTCAGAGAGATGTTTATTTCTGCAGCCACATGGCCAGGATCTGCCGAGGAACTGTTACAGTCACGGACCCGAGGGTCCTTGCCCACACAGGGGAACACAAAACAACCCATGGGGAACGAGGCTGACCAGGGGCAGGGAAACCCCGTGTCTCCCCCCAGGGCCCCTCTCCCAGGACCACATGGCAGGGGGAGGGCCCCAACAACTCCCCTCATTGATTTGGCTCATCTGTTATCAAAGGTGCTTATTTCTGTATTTATTTGTACTGCACATTGGTACTGAATAGTACCTGCTAAGGTTAGCAGAATTTCCATATTGCTCTGTAAAAATGAAATAAATGAAATAAAAGAAGGTTCCCCCATTGACTTACAATGTAAAACTAGTGCCTCATTCACTAAAGAGGAAAGCAGGTTAAAGTACGAGTACGAATAAATCAAGTTGGATTTTTAAAATGTGTTGTAACTGAACTGTGGCTGAGTTTCCTTACACTTAAAAAGCCTTGAATTTAACATAAGCAAACATGTTAATGTGTTCTGACTGTGCTGTGGTTCTTGTGTGGCTGCAAGATTTAGCTTCTCCCTCCCACTGCCTTCCTTTAAGGATATAGCTGGAAGTCTGATAAAGTCAACAAAAAAGATTCCCATTGACCTTAATACAGTTTGTGGGCAGACTATTAGAGAACACATAATACTGCATTCTCAGGTGACAGACACAGATAACTGCATTGATGTTTGCATACAAATTAAAGAGTAGCAATATAGCAGACCAGTTCTGAGGATTCAACATTATCCCATGTTTTTCCCTTCCACAACCAAATGAAGATCTGATGGGAGAACCTGTGCAAAATTAATACAATCTCTGTTTTAACTGCAGTGAAAAGATTTGTCATTTTCTACTGTATACACACAGGGAAATTAAACAGGTGCATGTCTGGAAGCCTATTGTACAGCTGTCAGAAAGCACTAGTATATCACCGTGTCCTTATTTTTGCTGTTGTACTTCTGAACAGAATTAAATTAGTAAGTATGCAATACATACTGCAGTGGCACTTTCTTACATCAGGAGTCTTTAATGTACCTTTTCCCTTGTTAACTTCGGGGAACTAACTACTTAACAATTCATTCAGAACAGTAGGACTTAGTGTTAAGTCCTAGTAAGCACGGTTAGCATGTCCTTAAGTGTTATCCTGTGTTGCTGTGTTAACAGGCCTTCTGAAATGGTGCCTTTAAACAAAATAAAACGTCTGACTGTTGTATTGTATATGTAATTTAAATTCTTGTATAATTATTCAGATGTATCTATATTAAGTAATCTTATTAATTAGTGGCATAGGTTTTAAACAAAAAAAATTTGGGAACTTCCCTTAAAATTGTTTATTTGTCATTCTGTGTTTTCCCTGGAAGAAAACAGTGAAGTTGGTATTGCTGCTTCCTTTTTGTACACTAATCTTTGCCTGGACATCTCCAGCAGTATTAGAAAAATTCAATGATAACTCCTGTTGTTAATGATAGTTCTAGTCAGAGAAATCTTATGTATGTGTTAGAGGTTACAGAGACACATCTTTGAGGAAGTGAGGAAGAAAATTAGTTGGAGTGCTAAATATATATTTTGGTATCTGTATGTAATACTAGTGTGAAATGCACTTGTGAATTAAAAAAGAATTAAGTAGAAAATATATAAGCAGGGATTAATAGATCCCTGTACTCATCAGGGATCATCTGTACTTTTAATATATTTTGCAGAAAATACTCAAAGTTTTAATCATTGTTAATAGTGTTACTGTACTTTGATCTTAATTTAGAAAATCCATCAGCAGTACAGTAAAATTATCAACAAAGCTGGTTCTATTAGATCTATTCTATGGTTGCATTACAACATCATTCCTATTATTGTCTTCATAGGGCTTTTATTATGTTAGATAATACGCACCAAAGTTTTTGCTTAGTTTGTTTATGGTTGTTGCAATATGCCGTACCTGCAGACAAAAAGTAATTTATCAGCAAACGTACTTCATGTGTCTAGGGAGTAGATGCATTTCAGAAAAAAAGCTTGCTTCACACATACTCTGCAAGTTCAGGAAAAAAGTTTTATCTTTTTCTGATTGTTCTAGGTAAAAAAAAATTAAACTTATATACAGTTGATGTGTTCTGCATATTTTCCATTTTTACATGAACTGCTACAGAGTTAACTGAATATTGATGAGAAAACAATGCAGTAGTGAAAATTCATTTATTTTAGAGCAGTTAAAGCATTACAGGGAAATAAAAAGGCATTCTATTTTGAAAATTAACTGTTTTGTAGATATTTCTCAGAAGTATATGGTAAATATTTTACATTTAACTTAGAGTGTTTGTAAGGCAATTGACAGAAAAATAAATGAAGATAGGAAGCTCATTACCTACAATAAAATTATTTGCATGCAATTTTTTAACAGAGGTCATTGTTCTTTTTCTTAATTTCTCTTTATTCCTTGTTTTGCACAGGAAGGAGTTAGAGGAGCTACCGAATCTTTACGGACAAAACATTGAAGATACAACACAGCAGGCTGAGCTGGTAAAGCAGCTACAGACTCTCAATACTGATACAGAAAAAGTACTGCAAGACCGAGAGTATGTTCACACAGCTAAAACAACATCATATCAAAAAGTATGTTATTCTGCTTTGTGATCTTAGGGTTCATTTTAATATCCATCTGTACAATATCAATGGAAAGAGTAATCAAAGCTCTTTGTAGTGTTGCATCCTTTAGATCTCTGGCTTTTTATTATTGCCAAAAGTAGTTGAGTATCAGAGTTTATTGGCCTAATTGCATACCAGCATATATGGCCCCTTTCATACATTGAATTGATCAGACTTAAAAATAAAGATTTCATTTCTTCTTAAGAAAAATAGGATTGGATTGCCAAGCATATAAATTTCTTTATGTAATCTGGTGTTAACTATGGTTTTCTTCCTCTTCTGAAGGATGGGAGTTTTCAATTACTAAATTCTCCAAATTGATTTTCATAGTTTCGGGGAAGATATTCTTTTCACTTGTAAACAAAGTATTTGTGCGAATCACAAAGAATTTTAGTGGTTTAAGATACAAAAACCTGCTCTATAAAAATTAACTGGAAAAATTATTGCTATAATATCTTTTGAAATGGTTGACTAGTTCACAAAGTTGGAACAGTGTGTACATTTGCAGAACAGTTTCATATCTTTGGTGATATCAGGGGCACTACTCAGAACTTGTTTTAGGTTTATGAAATGATGTATGTTTTTCAATCTGTAAGAAATAGAGAAGATATATTTGCTTCCTTTTTAGAAAGATTAGGAAGGAAGAAGGCAAAGAAAGAATTTGTATAAACAACTTTCACATGCCTTCTTGTATCTTGGAACTACTTTCTGGAGTTGTGTATTGCTAGTGCTTTTTCCCAAAAAATTTTTCTTTCCTTTGTCATCTTACTTAGAGTATGCAGTTTGTAATAAAATTGTGAAGCTAGGCCTGAGTCAAACCAGAATCAGTACTGGGTTTCTAAAGATGTGTTTGGTTAGCATTTTGAAACCTCATGGGGTCCAGCACATTCTTGTCTACTTGACACTGTACCATGTGATGTGGTTTGCTAAGGTAATTATAAATGTTGTGGAATACCAACATAAAGAGCTGCTGCACATCAAAAGGAGTGACAAAAACCCCAAACACCTAGAAAACTCTACAGTTTATTTGACTGCAGTGGTGATAGATATTAAATCTCTTCTGCATTGCAATAGTAGCCCAGTCAAGCTACAGGTAGACTTTCCATCAAAGTTGTTCAGAACATGTACAAGGCAAGGGGAATTTATCCAGCTGGGGCAAGATAGAGTAAATTTTAGAATGAAAAAAAGGGAATATAGGTGTCAGGAGTTGCTAGGTTTTTATTTTTCATTCTGCAGCCAATGCTTCTGAAGGTGTTAAATGGATCCTTTGAGTCACTCAAACAAAAAGAAAACCAAACCAAAAAAGCCCATAAAAAAACCCCAAACAAACAAAAAAACGAAAAACCCCAACAAAACAAAACAACACAACAAAAAAAGCCCAAAAAAACCCAAACCAAAACAAGCAAACAAACAAAAACCAAACCAAACCAAAAAAAAAAAAAAAAAACAAAAAGCCCAAAAAAACAAAAAACAAACAAAAAAACCCCAAACAAAAACAAACCCAAAAACCAACAAAAAAGGTGACGAATGAAAAGACAATAGGAAGTGTCTTCACTGGTGGCCGTAAAACCGTATCAGTATGAAAGAAAATAAAACTGGATTTTCATTAGACTGTTTTAAAGCATGACAAAACTCTTTATATAGGTTACTTTACCTTGCACAATAGTGATTTTGCCAGTATTTCTTCAGTATGGGAAAGAGTTTGATCTGTCCTTTGAAAAATAGTTGCTTAAGTAATATGTAAAATGATGGGATACAGCTATAGGGTCAAGCCGCTTCTAATCTGGATTTGGTTCAATATTCAGGATTGCTTCAGAAAGCTGGTTCACAGTTTTTAGTCAGTCTTAGGCAGGACTTAAAACTTCTACCTGTCTTACCTTATAACAAGAATAATGTGGTTTAGAAGATAAGTCCTAATTTTTGATAGCTGCCAAATACTTCCAACTTATAAAAGACCCTAAAATTTGCGGGTTTGGAGGTGTTGAGTTCAATATTTTTTAATATGAAGGAATAAGGTTTGCGTCTTAAACCACTAAAAGCCAACTCAGGTCTGCTAAAAAATTACTGCTGTGGAACTGCTAAGTTGTCTTTTTGTAAAATATTGTACCTGAAAAAACATGGAAAAAAAAGAGACAAAAAGGTGAAAAAAGGACTAAGTGAAGTTCTTGAAGTCAGAGTGGAATAGATCTAATGTTTGTGGCAAGTTGAGAGAACTTTGGAAGGGGAAAGGAATTCCTAATCATGACAGTCCTATTATGTATTTCTAATCAGAACTGTATAAAACAGCCAACTGTAATTACTTCAGAGTTACATGGATTTTTTGAATCACAAGATATGCAGTCCTACCAAAGTCACAACAGGTTTTTGGAAAACTCAGCATCTCTAGAAATCATTCAAATGTCTTTTTTTTTGCTTGAATGAGAGAGGAACAAACTATTGCAGACAAATCTGTGTTCTGTTTGTCTTCCCTCCATTAATAATATGCAGTCTGCAACAGCTAGATAAGGATGTGTCAGCTATTCCATAAATATAGTCACAAAGGAATATTTTCCTACTTCTTCAAATGGCACTGAGCCTATCAGCGTGTACATCCTATGATATATTGTCCCTTACAGCAAGATCAATGACCTCTCTGTTAGTGGTCAGATAGGCACAATGTGCTATAGCTCAGGCAGTATGGTTGGCTCACATATTCAAAGTTCACATTAACCCGGTACCATTGAGAAAAACAGATCTTTGTGCTGATATTAATGTGTAGTATGAAACAGTAGACTGGAAAAAGAAAAAAATATTTCTGATAAATCTGAGATCATAAACTTGCATTGGATTATATGTAAATCCATCGGGGACCACAAATTCTCTTTCAAGTCTAGCTGTAGTGAGCAGCATGTAAAGATCTGTAATCCGTTTTATCAAGTTGGGTTGACTTGACATACCTTTTTCCTCTAAGTGCAAATTTTAAGGATGTTGTATTCTACAATAACACCTTTACATTAGAGCTTTTATGGAAACAAATTGATGTCTACTTCATATTGCAGCTGTAGTTCATATTCTCAAGGATAGAGAGTATTTTTCTAAAATGTGTAGCATCTGCTTTAGTGGTCCCAAATGCTCTGGGGACTTCATTCCTATTCTGGATTTAATGAGACTCAATAGATTTGTCCTCACCAACAATTTCAAGGTGGAGAGATTTCAATCAATACTAGGGATAATAAGACAAGAGATTCTGAAGTCCTTCGCCAGCTTATCACAGTTTTCTGAAATTTACAATTTAAGGCCTTTGTTTTTATAATGAAGTACTTTTGCTTGATCTGATGTGGCCATTAGGATCCATGTTAATCATACTGATTAGATGTTTTTCAGTGGAAGGCTTTTTAGTGGAGTGAAAAGACCATTGTCATTCAACAGGAAATGATAATTTATGTCCTGGAACTCAGCTCTCAAATAGAGAATACTATCAGAAGTGGTACTGTGCATGTCTGTGGATGAAGAAAAGGAATGCGCAATAGTTAGTCTAATTAGACTATTTAGATTTAATAATTAGAAAGCACAGTAAGAGTTTCCAGTTATGAGGCATTGCAGAAATCTGCATCAAGTGCATCAGCAAATAGTTAAAAATAGAAACGTGACAGATACATTTTCAGATGTTAATTTTGTACCTGCATTTGCTTTTGCTAGTCTTTCTCATGGTGTCTTGTAGAAGTAGTTTGCTTTGCTTCAAGCCCAAGAAATTGTCATCAGAACATCAAGTTACTGTGTTTACCATAACAAGGTTAAATTATACACTTCTCATATTTTTTGTAACTGCAGCAACCTTTAAGCATATTTAAAAATAAATGTGTTTACGCAAGCAGTATTAAATTCTAAAAATAAATACTAAACCTATATAAATCTGTAAATGCTAGTGATAGTGCAGGTTCCTATTCAAATTGGAATGAAAAGCCTAAGTTCTTTCACACATGTTAAGGCAGGGGAGAAACTCTATGTCCAGTCAAATATGCTGAAGCCCACATGAGTAATAAGTGTGTTGTCATTTTCATGTCTACTTTTAAAAGTTTTGAGGAACTCAAATCTTTAGCAGATTCCCACACTTTAGTTCAAGCTCAGATACTGTTTTCTATTGTTAATTAAAAAAAAAAAAAAGTGTGTAATTAAGGTAGTCTTTGTTTCTTGTATGCCAAACACCAGTACACTTGGTCACATTCTAGCAAGTAGATTTTGGCACCAGATGTGCTTGTAGGTTAGAGTTGAAGAAATCCTGGGTTAGACTGAGTCTCTTAGGGTGATACTAAGTTGTGCACTCACAGGCAGTGATTGTCATGCTTGGAAGACCCTGTACTGATATTCTTACAGCACTGTAGTTCCTGTGTGTAATGGTATAGATAGATACCTGCAGAATATTCAAGTATTTGGGAGGGGAAAAAAGTGAATATAAATAAAGTAAAACTAAACATCATGCATGTGCTATGTATAGTCTGTCTGGACTGTTTCTTCACCTTCACCCTAGAATTTCTTCAGCTGATTTCTGCCCTTGTGCTTTTCAAGTTCTCATAAAAAGCATGGGTTGTAACATGGATTTCTGTGATAGTGTTTTAATAATTTCCATTTATGGTTTTACTGTGTCTTAATTTAGACTAACTTTTTAAAACTTACATCATTACTATGTGTTCAATATTACAGTATATTTGGGTTCATAAGCAACTGGATGTGGCACTTAGTGCTATGGTTTAGTTGACGTGATGGTTTTGGTCAAAGGTTGAACTTGATGGTCTTGGAGGTCTTTTCCAACCTTAGTGATTCTATGATTCTATTTACTCAGGTCTCTGTAATACACTTTTTTAGGCTGTGAGAATTTTGATAAAGCATTTAATGTAGGAGAATACTTGTTTTATACACAGTGCATATATTATGTTTTTTAGATGGATCTACCTTAATGTTAGTTCCTTACCAGAAATTAAGAAAGGTTCCCAAATGGCCCTATTCTTGTACTTCAGTTGATATCATAGAAAAGTTCATGACAGTATCAACTAAATACCTTTTGGACCATGGAACTGAAAAATGTACCCCAGCTATTAGCTGGCGTTTAGTGCATAGGAGCAATCTAAACCTACTTTGAAATAATTCCTGTACACTTGTTAGTGTTGGTAATTATTTTCAGCTGTTTCACTCTGCAGGTTTTCTTTTCCAACTGCACTTTGTTTCTGG
This sequence comes from Aphelocoma coerulescens, assembly GCF_041296385.1. Lineage (NCBI taxonomy): Eukaryota > Metazoa > Chordata > Aves > Passeriformes > Corvidae > Aphelocoma > Aphelocoma coerulescens. The sequence continues at coordinate 32,959,746 of NW_027184085.1, forward strand.
CTAACATACCATCCAATAAATAGCATGGGTTGATTATTTAGTTTTACTAGGGTTTTTTTTAGTTTCTCAGCTTTTCTTGGTCTGACCTAAGATAATTTTGCCATCACACATACGCAATATATGTCAGTATTTCCTCATCCCACCATTATTAAGCTTTGAGCAGGCATTACAGTCCCATCTTTTATTTTTGGAAGTCTTGGCTTTGGTTTGGCATTTTTTTGCTTACTTGTTGGCATTATGTTTTCTGTTTCAAGTAACTCTCCAATGGTGTACCAAAAAAGTGTTTTCTGATGAAATCAGGTAAATCAATACAGGAAATTGTTCGGCTAGCTGAGAAATGTGGAATACTTTATTTTTTGTATAATTCAGCTAAATTACTTACCCTTCTGACTGATGAATAATGCTCTTGTGTCATATAGACTAGATTCATTACAGTACACTGATTTCTGATATCTTTAATCTTTTCTCATTTGTTTTTAAGTATCTTCACCTGCAACAATCTGTGCTGCCTGTCAGAGAAAGGACAGCTATAACATGTTAAGAAATTCTCAAAGTACAGTCAATCAGCAATTTTTGCAGAGCACTTGTGTTTTGCTTGCTGGTGCTTTTTTTTTTTTTTCTGCTATCAAATGTCATAAGATGTTGTAAGGAATTACTTAAAATATATTCCTTTTTATTTTTATCTTACAAACATAATTTTTTTTTGTAAGTTTTGGGGATTAAAACGTTTACTGGGTAAATCACATGTCCTGTTTGGATTCTAATAAGGTATAACCATTCACATGCATACAGTCAAGATTCCACTGTTTCTTTCTGTGAAGTTTGCTGGTTCTGAGATAAATTATATACAATATGTTTGATTTTCTTTTGACTATTCTATGCAATGTTCTGTCTCTAGTCCTCTGATCTCTGTTTTACATCTTGTTTCTCTACACCTGACTTTATTAATGGTTGACATCATGCTGTGCAATTCTGAGTATTTTGGAATGTGCTTACTCTGCAATGTGATTAAATATGGTGCCTCTCCTAAAATCGGGTCACAAATTAGCATTAAACGCAAAATAATCCAGTGTAAATATTAAGCATTTATTTGATCTACAAAACAGAAAAAGAAAAGATGAGGAGCCACATGGAAATTTGGAAGCTGTTCCAGTTATCTGTGTTATTTTCTAACAGATAATTTCTGTTTTTAAATTTCCTGATGCTAAATTCCTTTAAAAAAGGACCTGAATATTATCAACTACCATTGAATAGTACATTGGTGTTGTTTAAAAATTATGTAAACCTTAGTTTAAAAAGGTGAATAGTGTGAATATGGTTTTTACACATAGATTTAGCTAGCTTTATGTTTGAACATGTTTTTTGTTAGTACTGTTTTCAAAGCAGGAAAGGTTGGAAAAGTTTATGCAAGTCAAAAGACATGCTATTTGTCTTGTCCTGACAAATGCTGACTACCAAAAAAACCCATTAGCTACATTAGGGGATGTGGCTGCCAACTAGGAAAAAGCATCATATTTTTGATGTTCTCCATTCATCTTACTAGGATGCTACCTTTCAGATACTATAATTACAACCACTTAAGTACTGCTAGTCATAAAACCAGCAAGTTGTCATACCAGTATGATCTAGCTAATGAGCTTATATAGTTATAGCTGGAAGTAACTGTGTCTTGATGTTCCGTTCATTTGAAGGACATTATATAAAAATGCAAGGTTTTGATAAATGAACTGTTTATGTTCCTCTGAGATACTTATTTCCATAAGAAATTGGCTAATCTTGAACTTCCACTTCTAGAGATGATGTAAGCATTCTTAATTACAAATTTAAAAGAAAGATCTGATAGGCACAAAAATTTCAATGCAAATGTTTAATGACTTGGACTCATTTGAAATATCAATCTATCTGGACTTCGAATTAATTTTGCCTGAGAGACATGATCTCTGATCTGCCTTGGAAATAGCCAAGAAGTAATTCACTTTGTCCTAAGTGGATTTTGAGAGCCCATGGGAGTAGAAAATGATAGGAAGAATGAAAGGCTGATTATTGTTTCCAAATTTCTCACAATATGTTAGGTAGTTTCCCAATCTAAAACCTGTGATCATTTTTCAAAGGCTTTAACTCCTAAGTGATATAAACAAATGAAAGGGAGAAAGAATTGTATCACTTAAATAAAAGTGACAACACGAAGAGTAAAATGAAGAGTCATTCTTGCATTCTGCTGTAACAAATACCACAAATTTTGTTAACATGGAGTCTTGCTCTGGTTGAAAGCCTGGAGTATGCCTTTTGGGAATGTATCATAATGCTCATTTTTGACTGGATTTTGATTACAGCCAAATTTCCCATCACCAACTTTACTATCCTGTATAAATTTCAGAAAGGTAATTATTATTGTGTTCGTTGCACATCGGGGGTTTCTGGAGGGAAAAAACAATGATTACCTTCTCTGACTTGTTAGATAACCATAATTCTGGTAATTTGTGAAATTCCGAAGTCAAACGTCATTAAGAGGAACCTTCTAGCTCATTCAGCTGTCCCTTAACTGCAACAACAGAATACAATGGATTTGGAATAAAAGCTTGGTGAACAAGACACCAAAGAAGTGTGGACACCTATCAGTTCCTCTATAAAAATTTTTAAGCAATCATTCTTAAGAAGAGAAGTTGGTTTAAGTGCAAATTAATTTCTGCTATGAAATACTGATTTCTTGAGCATGTTCAGATTAATGCCTTGCTGAAAGTTCAGCATGTGGGGCATGCTAACTGTCTGTCTACACGGTAATGTATCTTCTTCATATACTGAGCAGCTAGGAATATAATACATCAGTGTTGCATGTGTTAGAAATACATCAGTGTTGCATGTGTTTTTCCTGGATTTGAACTTCTCTTGCTGTTCAGATTGTCTAGTCAGGCAAAACTGAGGTTTTTAGTATTGGCTTTGTTAGCAAGAATATCTCTGTTTTCTTCCATTAAAGGTAGAAGATGCCTTTTTAAAAGATTGTAATCTTAATCTAGTCAATGTGGCGCTTGGGTTGGTGAGAACAAACTTTTGGTTCATTTCATTTGGCTATGCTCGTAATGTGTATGATGAAAAATTTCAATCTGCCTTACAGAAAATTTCTACTTATGTCTTACTATGTATGCATTTAGTCATACAGTTAGTATTCCATAACTATTAGCCCTGTAAATAAAAAATATACCAATATATTTACTGAACTGAAGCAGTCAGTGCCTTGACTCCTACTTTTTGTACGTGTGCAGACACCAAAGACAATGTCACCGAAGAGGTGTTACTTGATCAAAGAACAGTAATTAATAGGCATGTAAAAGTTTCCATTTGTAACTAGCATTTGACAGGTATGTG